>NC_051063.1:118791502-118965712 GCF_004664715.2 Peromyscus leucopus
TGGTCTCTATGTTTAATCTAATGGTTTGTTCTGTCCTCGGAACTTCAGGCTAAGTTTATTAGAGTTCACAATAAATCACCACAGAATGAGGTAACACAGGCACAGAGAAATGTGGTATGTACTCACTTATAAGTGGATATTAACTAAAAAGTAAAGGATAAAATGGTATGATCCGATCCTGCCCTGAACCTCCCATCTGGACAAGAGGTGAGTGCCTGGGCTCATACCCAGAGAGGCTTGCCACTAGGTCCCATCCCTGGGCACCAGCCATTCCAGGGAAGACCTGCCAACTTGGGCCCAAGTTCTGGCCATTGGACAGAACCACCCTAGATGCTCTTCAACTGAAGAATGGATAAATAAATTGTGGCACATATACACAATGGAATACTACTCAGGAGAGAAAAATAATGACTTCATGAGATTTGCAGGCAAATGGATGGATCTAGAAAAAATCATCAGAAGTGAGGTAACCCATACTCAGAAAGACAAACATGGTATGTACTCACTCATAGGAGGATACTAGATGTGGAACAAGGATGACTGGACTGCTACTCACAACTCCAGGGAGACTACCTAGAAAACAGGACCCCAAGAAAGACACAGGAATCACCCAATGGCAGAGAAATGGATGAGATCTACATGAACAACCTGGACATGAGTAGGGGCATTGAAGAGCAAGGGTCGAGGGAAAGAGAGCTTCGGGGAGCGGGAGATCCCAGCTGGATTAAGAACAGAGAGGGAGAACAAGGAATAAAAGACCATGATAAATGAAGACCACATGAGAATAGGAAGAAGCAAAATTCTAGAGAGGCCTACAGAAACGCACAAAGATACCCCCACAATAGACTACTGGCAATGGTCGAGAGACAGCCCGAACTGACCTATTCTGGTGATAGGATGGCCAAACACCCTAATTGTCATGCTAGAAACCCCATTCAATGACTGAGGGAACCGGATGCAGAGGTCCATGGCCAGGCCACAGGTGGAGCTCCAGGATTCCAATTGGCGAGAAAGAGGAGGGTTTGTATGAGCAAGAATTTTTGAGACCAAGAT
Organism: Peromyscus leucopus; assembly: GCF_004664715.2. NCBI lineage: Eukaryota > Metazoa > Chordata > Mammalia > Rodentia > Cricetidae > Peromyscus > Peromyscus leucopus. The sequence continues at coordinate 118,792,556 of NC_051063.1, forward strand.
TGGATAAAGCACAGGGACAAATAGCCAAATGACTGGAAACCCATGAACTATGGACCAATAGCTGAGGAGCCCCCAACTGAATCAGGCCCTCTGTATAAGTGAGACAGTTTATTGGCTTGATCTGTTTGGGAGGCATTCAGGCAGTGGGAATGGGTCCTGTACTCAGTGCATGAGTTGGCTGTTTGAAACCTGGGGCTAATACAGGAACACTTGGCTCAGCCTGGTAGGAGGACACTGGACTTGCCTGGACTGAATCTACCAGGTTGAACTCAATCTTCAGGGCAGTCTTTTCCTGGAGGACATGGGAATAGAGGATGGGCTGCGGGGGGAAAGGGGGGGAGGGAGAACAAGGGAAGCCATGGCTGATATGTAAAATTAAATTAAATTATAAAATAAAAAATTGAGGATATTCAGATGATACTATGATAAATATATTAAATGCAAATTAAGAGTTTGCTTCTATTGTCTATTGTTTAATTTGATTTTTATACCCTGGAATGTTTTAGGTTATGCTGGCTTCTTTCTCTGTTTTCAAAAATGTTTGAAAATATAAATTATTCATAGTGCCTAATCATTAGCAAATGGTTAGAGAAGATGTTAAATATTTTTAATACCACTAACCAAGAGTTTAGGTAATACTTATTTCATCACTTGCAGTTTCTTCTACTGACACAATAACATTTAGAAAACTGTGTATTATAGTAAAAATAACCATTTCACAGGTAGAGGGAAATTTTTTCCCCATCAAGTGTTAGGTGTAATATACGTAGCCTTGAGAAATGAAAAACTGTCATGTGCATGCTGTTTTCTCAACAAATCCTACTGCCTAAAAATTAGTGTTCTCCTTGCTCCACATCCTCTCCGGTGTTATGTGTCACTTGTGTATTTGATCTTAGCCATTCTAACAGGTGTAAGGTGGAATCTCAGTGTTGTTTTGATTTGCATTTCTTTGATGAATAAAGACGTTGAACATATCTTTCAGATTTTCTCAATCATTTGAGATTCTTCTGTTGGGAATTCCCTGTTTAGATCTATACCCCATTTTTATTTTTTTTTTATTTTTATTTATTTTTATTTTTTACTGTTTTGGTTTTCCAAGACAGGTTTTCTCCGTGTAGCTTTGTGCCTTTCCTGGAACTCACTTGGTAATCCAGGCTGTCCTTGAACTCACAGAAATCCACCTGGCTCTGCCTCCCAAGTGCTGGGATTAAAGGCGTGCACCACCACCACCCGGCTTATACCCCATTTTTAATTGGATCATTTTGATTTTTGATATCTAGCTTCTTATGTATTTTGGAAATCAACTCTCTGTCAGATGTGGGGTTGGTAAAGATCTTTTCCCATTCTGTAGAATGTCATTTTGTCCTGTTGATGGTGTTCTTTGACTTACAGAAACTTATCAATTCCCTGAGGTCCCATTTTTTTTTTAAATTTCTGCACTCTTAGTTCTATTCAAAAAGTTGTTTCCTATTCCAATGTATTCAAGGCTATTCCACATTTTCTCTCCTATCATGTCTAGTGTATCTGGATTTATATTGAGGTCTTTAATCCACTTTGAGTTGAGTTTTGTGCAGAGTGAAGAATATGGATCTATTTGCATTCTCCTATATGCCAATATCCAGTTATACTAGCACCATCTGTTGAAGATGCTTTCTTTTCTCAATTGCATAATTCAGTCTTTTATGTAGAAAACCAGGTGTCCAAGGTGTGTGCATTTACATCTGGGGCTTTGATTCAAATTCACTGACCGACCCTGTCTATTTTTATACAAATACTCTGATGGTTTTATTACTAGCTTTATAGTAAACCTTGCAATCAGGGATTGTGACACTTCTAAATACACCTTTATTGATTTTAGGAGTGTAAATTTGTACAGCCACTTCAGAAATCAAAATGGCAGTTTCTCAGAAAATTGGAAAAAAAAATCTACCTCAAGACTCAGGTACCACTGTTGGGCATATATCAAAAGAATGATCAATCACACCAAAAGGCCATTTGCTGTTCAACTATATTCATAGCAGTTTTGTTCTTAATAGCCAGAACCTGGAAATAACCTAGATGTCCCTCAACTAAAGAATGGATAAAGATAGCGGCACATTTACAAATTAGAGTGTTACTCAGCTGTTAAAAAATGACATCATGAAATTTATGGGCTAATAGCTGGAAGTAGACACAATCATCCCTATGAGGTAACCTAAAACACTTTCTGACAAATATGTTATGTATTCACTCATAAGTGGATATTAACTGCAAAGTAAATAATAGCAATGCTATAATCCACAGATCCAGAGAGACTAGGTAACAAAGAGGGCTCAAATGGGGGATGCTAGGATCACCCTGGGAAGGGGAATTAGAAGAGATTTTGTGGGTAGATGGGTCAGGTGGGGATGAAAATGTGAGGCATCAGGTGAGGTGGATGGAGGGGTGTGTACTGAAAGATGGCTGGAAAGGGGACATTTAATGTTCAGGTATAAACCTGGTACAAGGGAAACTCCCAGGGATCTATAAGCATGACCCAAACTAAGATGCCTATCAGGTAATGATACATAGCCTGAATTGAACATCTCCTGTGACCAGGCAAAGTTTCCAGTGGAAGGAATGTGACATCAACACAGCCTCATAATTTTAGACCTACAGTCTGTCCTCGCTACAGGATTTGCTAGGGTAAGGAAGGTAGAGATACTGTGGGAGTGGCCAACCATTTACTGTTCCAGTTTGAGACCCATGTCACATGAGTGAGCCCATCCCTGACACTACCTAGAACAAATAGACCCAGAGGCTGGATGGCTCAGAGACCCAGAATAGAACCAAACATAATTGGGGAAAAAGTCAATTTAATGATGCCTATTGATATTTTGCTATACTCATAGATTGTTGCCTAGGCCAATTGTCATCAGAGAGGATTCATCCAGAAACTGATGGAACCAGATGAAGAGACCCACAGCCAAATATTAGGCCATGTTTGGGGAATCCTGTTTAAGAGAGGGAAGAAGAATTATAGGAGCAGAAGATTCAAGGACATCACAAGAAAACCCATGGGATCAACTAAGCTGAGCTTACAGGAGTTCACAGAGACTGAACTGACAACCAAGGAGCCTGCATGGAACTGACTTAGGCCCTTGGCATATATGTGACAGCTGTGTAGTTTGATTTTGTGGGAGTCCTAATAGTGGAAACAGATGTTATTTATAACTATTTTTCTGACTTTTATGACCTATTCCTCATGCTGGGTAATCTTGCCAAACCTTAATAAAAGATGAGATGCTTAGTCTTACAATAACTTAATATGCTATATTTTGTTGATATCCATTGGAAGCCTCTATTTTATGCATAGAAATGAAGGAGGAGTGAATGGAGGGGAAGTTTGGGGGAAAGACTAAGATGAGGGGAAGGAGGGGAAACTGAATTCTCTGGTAGTATTGTGTTTCCCAAAATATTGTGCACCCTAATAAACTTATCTGGGATCAGAGAACAGAACAGCCACTAGATATTGAGGCCTGAAAATGGTGGCACACATGCCTTTAATCCTAGCATTCCAGAGGCAGAGATCCATGTGGATCTCTGTGAGTTTGAAACCACACTGGAAACAGCCAGGCATGGAGACTCATGCCTTTAATCCCAGGCAGTGATGGCAGAAAGCAGAAAGGTATATAAGGCGTGAAGACAAGAAACGAGACGCTTTTGGCTGGTTAAGCTTTTAGGCTTTTGAGCAGCAGTTCAGCTGATATCCATTTGGATGAGGACTCATCTGAGGAAACAGGATCAGTTGAGGAATTGGTGAGGTGAGTAAGCGGTGGCTTGTTCTGCTTCTCTGATCTTCCAGCATTCACCCCAATACCCAGCCCGGATTTGTTTTTATTAATAAGACCTGTTAAGATTCATGCTACAGAATCCCATACCAAAAATAAAAAGATTTTTTTTTAAAAAAATTTAGTGTCCTCCAATGGAATGTCAATGGGTATAGCAACCACATTTCAAGGTAGGCCCTATGCCCATGAGTCATTTGTCAACACAAAATCAAATTCATGCTTTATTTTGTAGATTTCTTGTTTCATTTTGGCACTTCTTTTTATCTTGTTCTTTTGTTTCTTTGATAAAACAGCTCAGAAGGCCAGGTTCCAGAACTGTTCCAGGGTTGTGAATAGAAGACCTGAGAAGAGTGGGACTTTAGAAAACTTTTTTATTTGAGGGTCTTTAGAAATAAGTTTCTATCTATCTGAGGGGTAAACAAAGAAACACAGTTTCTGACGGTAACATTTTTTTTTTACTTCAACTTAGAAAATCTTTTCTCTATAAATCACAGTCTGCATACATACATCTCTCTCCTACTTGTTCATACATCTCTACACAAAATTACATCTATTTTCACATGGCTACACATCTTTCTTATACATAAATTTCTCTTCTACATCTCCCTTCTATACAGCTTCTCCTTCTTTGTCACCACACAGTTACAAATCTCCACATAGCCATTTTCATAACTCTCTCACCATACAGCAATTTACAAAGTTCCTTCATAGTCTCTCAATCAGTTCTTTAAACAGTTCTCTCACATAGATCCTCTACATATCAGCTGCTCTTTCACATTGCTCTCTCACATACATTCACACAGATTTCTACATCATTCACTCACTCTCTACTCATTCATTCTCTCACTTATTCTTTCACATTTCTCTCAAACTTCTCCTTCATCATCTCTCACACTCCTTTCTCTGTCCATTCAGCTGCATCACTCATTCAGCACACACAAACACACTTCAACAGTCAATGCTGGGCAATTATATGTTACATTTTCTGAGTCTGGCCCATTCTTTTTTTTTTTTTTTTTTTTTTTTTGAGACAGGGTTTCTCTGTGTAGCTTTGCGCCTTTCCTGGAACTCACTCTGTAGTCCAGGCTGGCCTCGAACTCACAGAGATCTGCCTGCCTCTGCCTCCCGAGTGCTGGGACTACAGGCATGCGCCACCACCGCCCGGCCAACCCATTCTTATTACATATGATAAGTTATACAGTTTTTCTCATGCTGGGGAGGTCACAGATTTTATTATTTAAAACAGTGGTTTAAATTTCCATATATTTCATCATATTCTGCTCTACCCTCAAGTCCTTCCTGAATCTTTTCCTATCCATACTGTCTAACTTGAAGATCTTTCTAAAAACAAACACACAATATAGCCACATGCTACCTCAAAATCTAAAGAACAAAATAAAAACACATCCAAAACAAACAAAAAAATCAAATCAAGACAAACAAAAAACATCAAATTATAATCAAATAAAAGCAATATTTATCTTTCTGTTTCTATATTACTGCACTTAGTATGATATTTTTTTCTCATTCAATCCATTTGCCTGTAAATTTCATGATATCACTATTTTATTGGCTGAATAATACTCCATTGTACAAATGTACCACATTTACTTTATGCATTCTTCTGTTGAGGGGAATCTATGTTGTTTGTTAAATTTGACTATTATGAATGGAGTAACAAGGAACATAAATAAGCAAGTGTCTAAGTGGTAGGATAAAACATTCTTTGGATATATTCAGAAGCATGATTTAGCTAGATCTTGATGTAGATTGATTGCCATCTTCCAGACAAACTGCCACACTGATTTTCATAGTGGCTCTATGATTTTTCATTCCTATCTGCAATGTACGAGTGTTATTACTTCACATTCTCGCCATCTTTGCTTTCAATTGTGTTGTGGATCTTTGCCATTTTGACAGGTGAAAGATAAACTATCAATGTAGACTGGTTTGTATTTACATGGTTGCTAATTATGTTGAGTGTTTCTTTAAGTGATTCTCAGCTATTTGAATTTCCTCTGTTGGAATTTTTGTGTCTGTAGCCCATTTTTGACTTACTTGTTTTATTGAGATGTATTGTCTTGAGATCTTTATAACTTTTGGATATTATTCTTCTATCTGATATGTAATTGATGAAAATATTTTCTCATTCCGAAGGCTACTGCATTGTCTGAATGACATTGTCCTTTGACATGCAGAAGCTTGGTAGACTGACAGATTGATAAAACCAGCATTCAAGCAGGCACAGAACATACACATACAACAGACAGTAAAGATACTACTTCTTATAATAAACATTATAGGTCATATTTTCTGTGGGTCTATATTAAGCTCTGTCTATGAAGAACTGTTTTTGACACAAAACTCATTTGGAGTGTCTGATGTAATACAAGTCAACTACTACAAATGGTGATCAGAGAACTGATTTGGTAAACTAGGCTTGTTAGAAAATTTGCCCAAGAGGAATTGTGTCTGCTAACTTCATGTCCAATAACATGGATCTAATCATAAGGGATATGGAGCAGAAGAATTATCATAAATGAAATTATTATCCCTTAATTGTCCCCTGGACTTAGGAACACATATGCAGAGCCCCAGGCCAGAGAGTGACTATACAACCCAGAGAGACAAACAGTATACTCAAAAGAAATGTACTGAGATTACTGAAAATTACTGTATTCCTTCACAGTAACTATAATAATAAAAAGAGACACCTGGATGGGTTCATGTATAATTGATACACGGGCTGCTCCATGACTCTTCATGCTGCACTTTGCTCAGGCTCTCTTCTCAGCTACATTACAAAGATGTTGTCTTTGATTTTTTTCTTCCTTCTCCTGAAGCCTGTCTTACTTCTCTGCAGTTTGACTGACCCTGTGTGCTTTTTCAGAATTAAAGACAAGGAAAACCCAGAAGGAGATAAAGACATTGATTGTTCCTTTTTCATTTATACAGAGCATGGAAACATGAAGAATGATTATTTCAGTGGAAATCTAGATAAACTGTAAGTGCTTCTTTCACTTATTAATTTTTGTTTATCATGGTAGATGATATATTCTAGGGCTGTGGAGAGGTGTGTCTTCTTTATGTCTTTTCCTCCCCCCATTAGGACATTACCCAAATTTTATTTCATGTTTATTGAAGATTATTGTCCTGTTTCTGATGGTTTAGAGGTTAGCTTGTTTGTATTTTTTAAGTCACAGATTCCAGGCTGAAAGCTGAATGAATGATCCAGCTGTCAACTTTGCTTTTAGAGACAATCTTTTAATATGACAGTTCCCAAGTGGTGTTATGTGATGCCCCTCACAAACAAAGTATTAAACACTGCTTTTAGTTTATTTCATACAGGCTACAATAAAGTGGTCTTTCTTTCATCTGCTACTGTTTTTTATTGTTTTTTCATCAGCACACGATGACCAATTCCTACAAAGTGGACCTTGGTGTGTTTGCCCTGAATATATATATGGTGCAGAGATTTTTTTCAAATAATCTATTTGTCATAATTTTACAACTATTGTGTTCTTAGATTCCTACAGCTGAAATCAGGTGTGGAAAATCAATATCTGTTCCCTATGATAGTTTTATGCTGTCCTTTCCTTTACATTCCATTACATATGCATAGCCACATTTTTGATGAATAAGCAATATCAGATCTTTTTTCAAAGTTCTAATTTAGAAACACATGAAGCATCCATTAAGTGTACTAAAGTAGTCAATTTGTTCACTTGCTAGAATAGAGGATGCCCCTGCAAACAATGATTTACTATTTTCCTTTGAAAGTGCTAGAATAAAAGGTGTTGTCTGTGGTAATTGCTAATATTTGACAGAGAAGTACTAAAGTAACAAATTCATCCAAATTTCTCCAGGCTGAAGCCAATTTATTGATTACAAATTGTCATGTTTCATTTTGCTGCATATGCATTCATTTATTAAATTTATTCCACATTTAAATCTTTCTCTTCTTTTCCTAATTACATATTTTTATTACATATTATATATTTATTATACATATTATGAGGATAAGTACACTATACAATGTTTGATTTATATTTTTGACCAGAATTTTCCTTTATCAGTGAGGTTACTGGTTGAGATTTCAGGTGAGAAAATTGTTACAATGTCACTTGGAGTTTAATAGGGAAACTGTAAAAATAGCATTCTAAATTTGAGTAAAAACATATTTCTAGGTATAGCATTGTATATGTTTGAGAATCATCACAGTTTTCAGTTTTAAATAAAGGTTATGTTCAGTTTTTGATAGCTTATCTTAGTAGGACATTCAAAAGAGAGGAGAAAGTGTCTGACTGTATTACAAAATAGAATAATATCAGAACAAATTAAAAATCACAGTAAAAGTGAAACAATATCCTATGTGTTGATCATACATCTGTTTATCAAAAAATATCATTAGGTTTGAAGGAGAATGTAGAGCAATGAGCAAGAGATCATATAATAGTTATAAAAGTAATATTCATGGTAATATGGAACATGAAGAAGATGACACAGACATCCAAATGATCCAATGCAAATGAGGAAGAGTGAAGGGCATTTTGAATAGAATTTGAACAAAAAATGTTCACCATTACCTATATCATGTCTTCCATAAGCCTATGATTATTCCACATTGCAGGCAGGTTGTGCCTTGAAAGTAATAGAGAGAATGTTTTTAATTCATATCATTCACTTTCAAATTTCATCAGTTAATGAATTAATATGCCTCAGTGATGTGACCTCCTATTTTAAGATGATGAGGAATTTTACATCTAACATTCTGGCACTTGAAATCTCAGGGTCATTCTACATCTATTCTTATATATTTATATGACACAAGATGAGAGAGGTCCAGAGAAATATTCTGATTTCTGCTAACCGATGAGTAAGAAAGAAAATGGCAAAGCAAATGTTTTCTTCCTAGACTCATTTGTTTGGATTTTTACTATTAAAAAATAATCAATTAGTATAGAAACTTTCTCATGGAGTCATAAATGCCTCACATATAAAACAATGGCCCTGATCATATCCTGAATTTTCTTCATATACTTCTATGCTCATTACAGACTGGATATTTTGTATCTAAATTCCTACTCAGTATTTTTTATTATGTAGCAAACATGTGTCCAGATTACTGTATGTTTCTCATATCCTGAATTTTCTTCATATACTTCTATGCTCATTACAGACTGGATATTTTGTATCTAAATTCCTACACAGTATTTTTTATTATGTAGCAAACATGTGTCCAGATTACTGTATGTTTCTCTTCCTGTATTGTGAATAAACAGCCATTTTTATTTTATAGCTATTTAATATTATTTTCTAAGCAATATTTGGATAGTTCTACCTTGATTAGAAACAAGATAACACATTTGATGGAAAAATGAATTTAGAGAAGAAAATATGAGAGTATTAATGCACTTACATGGTGTCTTATCTAAATAAATAAATATATAATATAGATCATTATGAATAAAATATGATGTTCTTAAACATGCCCAGGCTGAATGAGATTAAGGAAAATTAAACACATATTCATCATCTCAAATAAGACTCTTCTGTGGAAATATAAGTTGGTATTCTAAAGAAACATTCTGCCTATGTATGTATTAGTAAAATCTTTAAGGTATTGTCTAGCTATATGTGAATAGCATGGTTAAGGAAACCACAACATGAATTTAAGGGAAAATATAATAGCATACATATTTTGTCAGACTATTTCTACTAGTGTCCAATATCATCACAGTGAAAATAGAAGAGAAGCGATGGTCCAGCCATTATATTCATATGCTTTGTAGAACATCAGAAATTTACTTTGTGGCAAGTTAGAGAATTTAATATAAATGTCTTGGTCACTCCATCTATGATGATTGAAAGTTTTTTCTGGGTATATTAGTCTAGGCTGGCATCCATGGTGTCTTAGTGTCTGCACTACATCTGTCCAGGTCCTCTGGCTTTCAAAATCTCCATTTTGATTGTTATTGTTTTGGGAGTTATTCATATGGGTTTGCCTTTATAAGTCACTTGGCCTTTTTCCTTTGCTGCTCTTAATATTCTTTCTTTATTCTGTACGTTTCGTTGTTTAATTATTATGTGGTGAGGGGATTTTGGCAGGGGGTCTACTCTGTTTGGTGTTCTATAAGCTTCTTTTATCTTCATAGGTATTTCCTTCTTTAAGTTGGAAAAGTTTTCTTCTATGTTCTTGTTGAATATATTTTCTGTGTCTTTGAGTTGATGTTCTTCTCCTTCTTCTGTTCTTATTATTCTTAGGTTTGATCTTTTCATGGTGTCCCAGAGTTCTAGGACATTTTGTGTTATGACTTTTTGGCTTTAGTATTTTCTTTGACTGATGATCCATTTCCTCTATTGTATCCTCTACACCAGAGATCCTCTCTTCCATCTCTTGTATTCTGTTAGTTATGCTTACATCTGTGTTTCCTGTTCATTTACTCAGATTTTCTATTTCCAGCATTCCCTCTGTTTGTGTTTTCTTCATTGTTTCGATTTCCCTTTTCAGGTCTTGAACTGTTTCCCTCACCTGTTTCGTTGCTTTTCATGGTTTTCTTTAAGGGATTTATTTCTTTCTTCCAATTTATTTGTATTTTCCTCTATTTCTTCCAATTTTTTTTTTTTTTTTTGGTTTTTCGAGACAGAGTTTCTCTGTGTAGCTTTGTGCCTTTTCCTGGAACTCACTTGGTAGCCCAGGCTGGCCTCGAACTCACAGAGATCCGCCTGGCTCTGCCTCCCGAGTGCTGGGATTAAAGGCGTGCGCCACCACCGCCCGGGTATTTCTTCCAATTTTTTGTTTGTCTTTTTTTCAATTTCTTTATTGATTTCTTCCACTTTTTTGTTTATCTTTTCCTACATTTCATTTTTCATTTTTTTCTTGAAAGGCCTCCAGCATGTTCATGATGCTATTATTAAGGTCACTTTCTTCTGCTTCTACTACCTTGAGATATTAGGTCTTGCTGTTGGAGGAGTGCTAGGTTTTTGATGATGCTGTATTGCTCTTTAGGTTGCTGTACGTACTTCTGCCTTAATGTCTGCCCATCTCCTCCTTTAATGGGTATAAGAGGTGCCTGTGTCTGAGAGAGTTGCTCTTGGTCCATTCTGTGCTTGTTGTGTCTGTGTCTCAGGGGGCCCTTCTGGGTCTAATCTTAGCTCTTAGTCTAATTGAAGCAGGTAGATTCTGTGTCTCAGGGAGCTGCTCTAGGGTCAACACAATCTAGTTGATTCTGTGAGTCACAGATGCTTTCTTGGTCTTCTCATGACTCTTGGTCCAGTTAGAGCTGACTGATTCTGTGTTTCTGGAAGCCACTCTTGGTCCTATAAGAGGTAGAAGATTCTACTTCTCAGAAAGCCACTCTTGGTCTAATGAGGGTTGGTAAACTCCCTGTCTCCTGAGGTTACTCTTGGTCCAATGACAGCCCTTTCTCCAATGACAACTCCCTGACTAGGCCCAATGAGAGCTCTTTAGATCCAAATAGTTCTGGGGGTTGGTTTCCAAGCCTCAGGAAGTGGCTGGAGTCTCAGGCAGATGGGAATCACGGCAGGGCATGTAGATTGCAGGGTCTGCTGCTGAGCAGACTTGGTGAACTGGTACAGCCACTTTGGAAATCAATATGGCATTTTCTGAGAAAACTGAGAATCAACCTCCCTCAAGACCCAGCTATACCACTCTTGGGCATATACCCAAAGAATGCTCAATCAAACCACAAGAACACATGCTCAACTATGTTCATGGAAGCATTATTTGTAATACCCAGAACCTGGAAATAACATAGATGTCCTTCAAATGAAGAATGGATAAAGAAAATGATGTACGTATACACAATGGAGTACTACTCAGCAGAGAAAAACAGTGATATTCAGTTTGCAGGCAAATGGATGGAACTAGAAAAAAATCATCCTGAGTGAGGTAACCCAGACTCAGAAAGACAAACATGGTATATACTCACTCATAAATGGATACTAGATGTAAAGCAAAGGATAACCAGATTGCAACTCAGAACTCCAGAGGGGCTACCTGGTAAAGAGAACCTGAAAAAGACACAGGGATTGGCCAGCGACAGAAATATAGATGAGATCTACATGAGCAAACTGGGGGTAGGGGAGTAATGGAGGGCAAGGATCAGGGGAAAGAGAGCTTAGCGGAGTTGTAGGTCCCTCTCGATCAGGAGCAGAGTGGGAGAATGGGGAGGGAGATACCATGATGAATGAAGACCCCAGGGGAATAGAAAGAAGTAGAATGCTAGAGAGGTCCCCAGAAATCCACAAAGATACCTCCACTATAGACTACTGGCAATGGTCAAGAGAGTGCCTGAGCTGACCTGTTCTAGTGATCTGATGGCTGAACACCCTGGCTGAACAAACCATGAGAAGAAAGCCAATAAGTAGTACCCTTCTATGGCTTCTTCAACAGCTCCTTTCTCCAGTTTCTTACTCTGTTGAAATTTGTGTCCTGACTTTCTTCTTTCATGAACATTGATATGGAAGTATATGACAAATATACTCTTTCCCTATTAGTTTCCTTCTTGGTCATGGTGTTTCACTGCAGCATTAGAATCCCTAAGACAGGTCAGATATCTGGATCTTGAAGTAGATCTATACTAAGTTTCCTGAGGAGTTCCTGCACTAATCTTCATAATGCTCTACAAGTTTGCAATCCCACAAGCAATGGATGAGTCTTCTTATTACTATTCATTCTTGCAGAACAAACTAGAATTTGTTTGATTGATGCTGGCCATATTAAACATAATTGGATAAAATTTCAAACTATGTTTGACTTAGGGTACCCTGATGAGTAAGGATCTCTTCTCATTTTCCAGTCTGCAACTCTGTCCTCATGCAAGTGGAGCTTTTTTGCCATACAAAAACTTTTCAGTTATGAGGTCTCATTTACATATTGCTATTTCAGAACCTTTGCTATCAGTGTTCTGTTCAGAAAAAGAAAATTACTGTAACCATGAGTTCAAGACTATTCCCCAATTTTCTCTTTTAAGAGATCTAGCATATCTGGTCTTATACTGAGGACTTTGATCCACTTGGAGTTGAGTTTTTGCTAGGTGATAGGTATGGATAAATTTATGTTCTTCTCCATGTATCCATTCATTTTGGCCAGCACTATATGTTAAAGATGTTTAGCTTTTCCACAGTGTATTTCTGGCCTCTTTATCATAAAAGAGATGTCCATAGGTGTGTAGACTTAGTCTGAAACTCCAATTCCATTCTATTCATCAACATGGCTGTTTTTTTATGAAAGTTTAATTTTGTTTTTATTATTACAGCTATGTAGTACATCATCAGGCCATAATGATATTCCCAGGAGTTATTTCATTATTTAGTCTTATTTTAGCTGTCCTAGGTATTACTATATTACATATGAAAATAAAAACTGTCCTTTCAATTTCTAAAATACATTATTTTTAAATTATTGTCTAGTCTATATTATTTGGCATAATAGTGTTTCACAGATAAGTAACTGTAGTGAATGAATGGGAGAATTCAATATTAAAAGGGCATATTCATCTCCAGTATAGAACAGCAAGGACCTAGACAATGTGATATAACTTCATTTCTTTCTGACAGAGATAATTGTAAGATATACAATAATAAGACACTGCCAAAAAACTGATTCAAACATGAGCATTAAAATATTATGGGGAAAATAATCATTCAATCAGTTCCATACTAGCTTCACAGCCACATGTTTGTCTAGTTATTTGAATATGTATTTAGTCACAAAGCAATACAGAAAATATGGATGAGGCTAACACAATCTAGGTGTCCAGCTCCTCGAATTGCTCCAGGGATGTAAATAGAATGCCTTGAGAGTAGCAGGATTTTAAGAAACTTTTTTATCTGAGAGTCAATAGATAGAATAAGTTTCTGTCTATCTGAGGGAATCAGACTCACATACAGGATATGAGTGCCATGCTCTTTATCTCTCTACAGCTTCATTTCCCTCTCAGGTTCCAATTCTCTTCCTCCCTTTGTCCTACACAGGTATATACACATTTAACAAGAAGCTCTTTGCAATAAAATTAAAAAGTACAAAAGCATATCTGATGGTCATAGCACATGAGTTAATGAGTAGAAGCAGATCCATTTACCATGGCAATGCATAGGTCCCAAATGTAAAAGTATATTTTCTTATCCTATTTGTAACCCCTGATCATTAGGAAGTGACTTGTAAATATATATTCAAGGCTTTGAAGCCAGACAATCTTCTGTAGCCCTGGCTCATTGTGAAAAATTTTCCATGTAAAGCTGTTTCTCTCTTGACTTGGTTAATTGATTACTTATTATTTAGGACCTAAACAATAAACTGGTAGTTAGCTGAACCTTGAATTTTATTCATAAATTGAGGTTAGAAGTTAGTACAAAGTGTTAATTACCAAAGAATTTAGTAGGGAGTGAATGCTTGTCTCTGTTATCAATGAGGTGTGACTAAAGAAAGTAACATAGTATTTTAGTATGCTTTGTGATTAATAATCAAGGTTAGACATCTGCAGCTCTATCTTTGTGCATATCTGTAATGCTTAACATATGGTCCATTTCCAGAAACATTCAGTCTAGTTTGAATTTGCTCTGAGGCCCAAAATCAGCCAATAATAGTATGCAGTTCCTCTTAGAACTGAGAAGAAATTGCTGCTTTCTTTATGCCAGTCTAGGCTAGTGATTAAAAAAAAAGAAAAAACAGGGCCTAAGTGTCTTATAATTACTGTGGGATGGTCTGTATGTCAAATGTGTTGCTCTGATTGGTCAATAAATAAAACACTGTTTGGCCAGTAGCCAGGCAGGAAGTATAGGCATCACTAACACAGAGGAGAACTGAGAGAACAGGAAGGCAGAAGGAGACACTGCCAGCCGCTGCCATGACAAGCAGCATGTGAAGATGGCGGTAAGCCATGAGCCAGGTGGCAAGGTATAGATTTATAGAAATGGATTAATTAAAGATGTAAGAACTAGATAGCTAGAAGCCTGAGCCATTAGGCCAAACAGTTTAACTAATATAAGCATTTGTGTGTTTATTTTATAAGTGGGCTATCGGACTGCCAGGGCTTGCTGAGACTAGGAAAGAAAATTCTACAGCTACATATAATCCTGGTAGAATAATGAGAATTATACAACTTAATGAGAAGCCATTTTCCTGACCATCCATAGATATATGTGCCCATAATATTGAGATGTAATCAGGATATTACATATACACATCAGATGAGATTATCCATTACTATAGCATGAATCTTAAAAGGTCTTAGTAATAAAAACAAACCTGGGCATTTGGCTGGTTAAGATTTGGTTGGTTAAACTTCAGGCTTTTGAGCAGCAATTCAGCTGAGACCCATTCTGCATGAGGACTCAGAGGCCTCCAGTTTGAGGAAGCAATACCAGTTAAGGTCCAGCAAGTCAAAGAAGTTTGGCAGAGATCATAGAACTTATACACACTGATCTCCTCGTGCATCGTGGGATAGTAAATTTGAGTGAATTACAATCTTCCAATGGACCACTGAAAGACATGAAGTTTGGAAACAAAATAGCTATCCTGAGTGGAGACTTTCTAGCAAATGCCTGTAATGGACTAGCTCTTCTCTGGAATACTAAGTGTCTACTTGAGATACAGGCCCAGCGGCAGCCCACAAAGGTGAACAGGCACAGGGGTGGCCACAAGCAGAGGCAGACAGGCCCAGCAGGCAGCAGCCGAAACACAGTCGCAATAAAGACCAGAAACAGAGCTATTACCCACTGAAGAGTTGGTGAAAACAAGCTCTTAATCAAGAGCTTGAAACAGAGATGCCTTCAGCTCCAACACCTGGGGAAGAAGCTATCTCCATGGGATGGAACTAGAATGAATCTGAACATTCCATCTGAGGCCAACCCAGGGCCCAGATGCTGATCCTGCAAAACCCAAAAACTTGGAGGTGTTGGTGAGAATACCCCATTAAGCTGAAATCTATCTGGGAGAGGATTCAGATCCCTACAGTTTGAAGTCTGAAGAAACAAGATCAGCTGAGGAGTTGACGAATGAACAAAACATGACCTGGGAACACAGAAGAAGGAGCTGCCCAGCCACCAAACCAGATCACCAAAATCATAAGTATATACTTCACCGACTGAGATCAGCTGCTCCTGAAGAAACAGCCCAATAGCACCAATTTAACCAAGAACTCCTAGGGAACCAAGACTAAAAATTAGAACAAGAGAAGCACTCTAAGACACAGACGTTACCTGCACCGAGCAGAGGAAGAGATGAGTAGACGTCAGTGCAAAAACACAGGCAACAACATAGAGACCTATATGGCAACATCAGAACCTAGTGATTCTACACCTGCAAGACCTGAACATACCAAGACAGAAGAAACAGAAGAAATCAATCCTAAAAATGGCTTTAAGAAGATGATAGAGACTCTTAAAGAAGAAATAAAACATTCCTTTAAAGAGGAAATAAAAACTTCCCTTAAAGAGGAAATGAAAAACTCCATTGAAGAGGAAATAAAAACTTCCCTTAAAGAGGAAATGAAAAACTCCATTAAAGAGGAAATGAAAAACTCCATTAAAGAGGAAATAAAAAACTCCCTTAAAGAAATGGAAAAAAAACGAACAAAAAATGGGAAGAAATCGAAGAAAGCCAAGAAAAAACAATTAAACAGATGAAAGAAACATTCCAAGATCTGAAAAATGAATTTGAGACAATAAGGAAAACACATGCTGAGGGAATGCTGGAAATAGAAATCCTGACTAAACAAACAGGAACTTCAGAAACAAGCATAACCAACCGATTGCAAGAGTTGGAACAGAGAATCTCTGACACTGAAGACACAATAGAGAAAATAGATTTGTCAGTCAAAGAAAACACTAAAGACAAAAAAGCCGTAACACAAAACATCCAGGAAATTTGGGATACCATGAAAAGACCAAACCTAAGAATAATAGGGATAGAAGAAGAAGAATACCAACTCAAAAGCACAGAAAATATATCCAACAAAATCATAGAAGAAAAGTTTCCTAACCTAAAGAAAGAAATACATATGAAGATACAAGAAGCTTACAGAACACCAAATAGGTTGGATCAAAAAAAAAAATAGTCCTCTCACCACATAATAAACAAAACACTAAATACACAGAACAAAGAAAAAATATTAAGAGCCACAAAGTATAAACACCAAGTAACATATAAAGGTAAACCCATCAGAATAACACCAGACTTCTCAATAGAGACTATGAAAGCTAGAAGATCATGGACAAATCTTATGCAGACACTAGGAGACCACAGATGCCAACCCAGACTATTATACCCAGCAAAACTCTCGATCATCATAGGTGAAGTCAACAAAATATTCCAGGATAAAACCAGATTTAATCAATACCTGTCCACAAACCCAGCCTAACAGAAAGCACTAGAAGGGAAAATCCAACCCAAAGAAGCTAAACACATCCATGAAACATCAAGTAATAGATAATCCCACACCAACATACACCAAAGGACAACACAACACAACCACAAAAAATAATAGGAATTAACAATCACTGGTCATTAAGATCCATCAATATCAATGGTCTCAACTCACCTATAAAAAGACACAGGCTAACAGAATGGATAAGAAAACAGGACCCATCCATCTGCTGCATACAAGAAACACACCTTAACTTCAAAGACAGACACTACCTCCGAGTAAAGGGCTGGGAAAAGGCTTTCCAAGCAAATGGACCTAAGAAACAAGCTGGTGTAGCTATACTAATATCTAATAAAATAGACTTCAAACTAAAATTAATCAAAAGAGATCAGGATGGACATTACATATTTATCACAGGAAAAATCCACCAAGATGAAGTCTCGATTCTAAACATTTATGCTCCAAATACAAAAGCACCCACATTTATAAAAGAAACACTACTAAAGTTTAAAATGCACATCAAACCTTATACATTAGTAGTGGGAGATTTTAACACACTACTCTCACCAAAAGACAGATCTACCAGACTGAAACTTAACAAAGAAATAAAGGACCTAACAGATGTTATGACTCAAATGGACTTAATAGATATCTACAGAACATTCCACCCTAACACAAAAGAATATACCTTCTTCTCAGCACTCCATGGAACATTCCCAAAAATTGACCACATGCTTGGCCACAAAACAAATCTCAACAGATACAAAAAAAAATTGGAATAACTGCCTGTATCTTATCAGACCACCATGCCTTAAAGTTAGACCTCAACAACAACAAAAATTATTGAAAACTCACAAACTCATGGAAACTGAATAATGTCCACCTGAAACATCAATGGGTCAAGGAAGAAATAAAGAAAGAAATTAAAGATTTCCTACAATTCAATGAAAATGAAAGTACAACATACCCAAACTTATGGGACACTATGAAAGCAGTGCTAGGAGGAAAATTCATAGCTCTAAATGCACACATAAAGAAGATGGAGCAATCCCATATCAATGAATTAACAGCACAACTGAAAGCTCTAGAACAAAAGGAAACAAACTCACCCAGGAGAAATAGACACCAGGAAATAATCAAATTGAGGGCTGAAATCAACGACATAGAAAACAAGAGAACAATACAAAAAGTCAATGAAACAAAGAGTTGGTTCTTTGAAAAAATCAGCAAGATAGACAAACCCCTAGCCAAATTAACCAAAAGGCAAAGAGAGAGCACCCAAATTAACAAAACCAGAAATGAAAAGGAAGACATAACAACGGACAACAAGGAAATCCAGAGAATCATCAGATCATACTTCAAAAAACTGTACTCCACAAAAATAGAAAACGAGGAAGAAATGGACAATTTTCTGGATAAATACCACATACCAAAATTAAATCAAGACCAGATAAACCATTTAAATAAACCAATAACCCCTAAAGAAATAGAAACAGTCATGAAAATTCTCCCAGCCAAAAAAAGAGCCCAGGACCAGATGGTTTCAGTGCAGAATTCTACCAGACTTTCAAAGAAGAACTAATACCAATACTCTTCAAAGTGTTCCACACAATAGAAACAGAAGGAACATTACCAAACTTTTTTTATGAGACTACAATTACCCTGATACCCAAACCACACAAAGATGCAACAAAGAAAGAGAACTACAGACCATTCTCCCTCATGAACATTGATGCAAAAATACTGAACAAAATATTGGCAAACCAAATCCAAGAATACATCAAAACAATTATCCATCACGACCAAGTAGGATTCATCCCAGGGATGCAAGGATGGTTCAACATATGAAAATCACTCAATGTAATACACCATATAAACAAACTGAAAGAAAAAATCCACATAATCATCTCATTAGATGCTGAAAAGGCCTTTGACAAAATCCAACACCCCTTTATGATAAAGGTCTTAGAAAGATCAGGAATACAAGGAACATTTCTAAACATAATAAAGACAATTTATAGCAAGCCAACAGCAAACATTAAATTAAACAGAGAGAAACTCAAAGTGATACCACTAAATTTAAGCACAAGACAAGGCTGTCCACTCTCCCCATATTTATTCAATATAGTACTAGAAGTTCTAGCTAGAGCAATAAGACAATAAAAGGATATCAAAGGGATACAAACTGGCAAGGAAGAAGTCAAACTTTCACTATTTGCAGATGATATGTTAGTATACATAAGTGACCCCAAAAACTCTACCAGGGAACTCCTACAGCTGATAAACTCCTTCAGTAAAGTGGCAGGATACAAGATCAACTAAAAAAAAAAAATCAGTAGCCCTCCTATACACTAATAATAAAAGGGCTGAAAAAAAAGTCCGAGAAACATCACCCTTTACAATAGCCACAAATAATATAAAATACTGTTGCTGGAGGGCTTCTCTCCAGGTTCCACCAAGCCCCGCAGTCCCACAATCCACGTATAAAATAATCACTCAGACGCTTATATTACTTATAAAACTGTATGGCCATGGCAGGCTTTTTGCTAACTCTTCTTATATCTTAAATTAACCTATTTCTATAAATCTATAACTTGCCACATGGCTGGTGGCTTACCGGCGTCTTACATGCTGCTTGTCCTGGTGGTGGCTGCAGTGTCTTCCTCTCCTTCTTCCTGTTCCCCCAATTCTCCTCTCTCCTTGTCCCACCTATACTTCCTGTCTGGTCACTGGCCATCAGGGTTTTATTTATATAGAGCTATATACACAGCACTTCCCCTTTTCTTCTTTTTTTAAAAAGGAAGGTTTTAACTTTAACATGGTAAAATTACATATAACAAAACAATTGTTGAGCAACAATTACAGTTACAATATTAAAGATGTCCTATCTATCTTATATTTGTGAGTCTAAGGTTTTATATATAACTTATCTTTTATCATAACTGAGGAAA
The DNA here is from genome assembly GCF_004664715.2 of Peromyscus leucopus. NCBI lineage: Eukaryota > Metazoa > Chordata > Mammalia > Rodentia > Cricetidae > Peromyscus > Peromyscus leucopus. The sequence continues at coordinate 118,812,707 of NC_051063.1, forward strand.
TTACAACTATCTAGACTTTAACCACATCAAAAACCTGAGAAGGAACATAATGGTACCTGACTAATAGTAGATGGATGCAAGCATATTTTGGGAATCTTGTAAGAGTAGACCAAGACAACTGGCAGCCTGCACAGTCACCTAATGTTTCTCAGCATTGTTGGTGCATTCAAATTGGCTACAAGCCTAGAGTATCTGACAGACCATTTTCAGAAGCAGAAATTCTGAAAGACCATCTTACCCTGTCTTGGCAGAGTACAGTGGTCACTTTCCTTGTGTCCCGCTTGTCCAGAAAGAACAGCATTACATTTGTACTGTCAGCCGTCAAGGCAAGGACATTTCTTTGCCAAGTAGGGCATTTTGTGCCAAAAAGACAAACTTCCAAATGGAAATGTCTTGGAAGCCCAACATTCTCTCATGATCAAATTGGTGCAGCCAGGAGCAATTGTGTCTTATGTCAACAGAATTCTAAGTTATTTAGATGCTATATTCTCTAGGTCTATGAAGTGTTTGAAGATTACCTGTCCATCTGACCTATGTATCTGTAAATCTGGATAACCTAACTAACGTAACTATAGAGATGACAGGCATAGGTGACTATAAATCTATGTCTTATCTGCCGAAATAACCTAAGGACTAAGGCTTCACGTAAACAAGATAAACAGTCTATAAGCAAATGTATGAAGAATGATGACTTTGAAATTATGACAATACACAAGATATTTATAACAGAGGTAGGAATATATAGTGCGATATGCAATATAACAATAATCTTAAATATATATCAATATACCAAATATCCTAAACAGATGTAGAACATACATAAAGTATGACAGATATAAATTTACATTTGTATCAATATAAAAATATTTCAAATAAGAGTAGAAATATATGTACATTATAACAAATATAGTTTTGTATTTGTATCAATATACAAATTATCTTAAACAGGAATATAAAAATAGTTTACATTTGTATCAACATATAAGAATCCATAACAGTTATAGTTACAACTTAGTATATATAATATCTTAGATAGAACATATTAAATATTAGATTCAGGTTCTTTAGGATAGGACACCTTTTGGGATGATCTTTATAACATGCCATTTACCTATGCTCTATACTTCTCTGGAATTTAGTATGTGTTTCTTGCATTGGTTGTAGTTTCATCTTATCTAGGTCATTATCCCTCATTATTCCTGAATGATATTTGATAAACATTCCTTTGTATATAATCTTGTACTAGTTTAGAACCTTCTTATTTAGACAAAAAGGGGGAGATGTAGTGGGTATCCATTCCAGCTTGGATCTGGAAGTTCCAACCCCCATAGAGACTCTGGCAACTGTCATGCCTATGAGGCGGGGCCAGGGGAGGTGTCTGGAGACCTGAGACTTGGATGGGCGAGTGCTCTCTCTGTTCCTGGACCCTAGACAGTGGAGGTTGACTGAGCAGAGCTCCAAAGAACACTGCTGGACTGCGATACATCTTCCCCAGACCCCGCGACCTACCTATCCCTTCATTTGTAAGTTACCCACTAAATAAATCTTCCTTTTTAACTATGTGGAGTGGCCTTAATAATTTCACCAATAAAATACTGTGGGATAACACTAACTAAACAAGTGAAGGACCTTTTTGATAAGAACTTTAATCTCTAAAGAAAGAAATTGAAGATATCAGAAAATGGAAGGATCTCTCATGCTCATGGATAGGTAAGATTAACATAGTAAAAATGGCAATCTTACCAAAAGCAATCTACAGATTCAATGCAATCCCCATCAAAATCCCAACACAATTCTTCACAGACTTGGAAAGAAAAATACTCAACTTCATATGGAAAAACAAAAGACCCAGGATAGCTAAAAGAATCCTATATGATAAAGCAACCTTTGGAGGCATCACCATCCCTGACCTCAAACTCTACTATAGAGCTATTGTAATAAAAACAGCTTGGTACTGGTATAAAACTGACATACAAACCAATGGAATCGAATTGAAGACCCTGACATTAATCCATGCACATATGAACACCAGGTTTTTGACAAAGGATCCAAAACTATACAATGGAAAAAAGAAAGCATCTTCAACAAATGGTGCTGGCATAACTGGATGTCAATATGTAAAAGATTACAAATAGACCCATATCTGTCACCATGCACAAAACTCAAGTCCAAGTGGATCAAAGACCTGAACATAAATCCAGTTACACTAAACTTAATAGAAAAGAAAGTAGGAACCACTCTTGAACGCATTGGCACTGGAGACCATTTCCTAAATAAAACACCAACAACACAGACCCTGAGCACAACAATTAATAAATGGGACCTCTCGAAATTGAGAAGCTTTTGCAGGGCAAAAGACACAGTCAATAAGACAAAAAGACAGCCAACAGAATGGGAAAAAAATCTTCACCAACCTCACATCTGACAGAGGATTGATCTCCACAGTATATAAAGAACTCAAGAAACTAGACATCAAAATACTAAACAGTCCAATTAAAAAATGGGCTAAAAAGCTAAACAGAGAATTCACAAGAACCACAAATGGCTGAAAGATAGTTAAAGAAATGCTCAACATCCTTAATCATCAGAGAAATGCAAATCAAAATGACTCTGAGATACCACCTTACACCTGTCAGAATGGCTACGATCAAACACACCAATGACAGTCAATGTTGGAGAGGATGTGGAGCAAAGGGAACACTCCTCTACTGTTGGTGGGAATGTAAGCTTGTACAACCACTGTGGAAATCAGTATGGTGGTTTTTCAGAAAATTAGGAATCGAACTACCTCAAGACCCAGCCATCCCACTCTTGGGCATATACCCAAGGAACATGCTCAGCTATGTTCATAGCAGCATTATTTGTGATAGCCAGAACCTTGAAAAACCTAGGTGCCCGTCAATGGAAGAATGGATGAAAAAAATGTGGTACATATACACAATGGAGTACTACTCAGCAGAGAAAAACAATGAAAGCATGACATTTGCAGGCAAATGGATGGAACTAGAAAAAATCATCCTGAGTGAGGTAACCCAAACCCAGAAAGACAATCATGGTATGTACTCACTCATAAATGGATTCTAGATATAAAATAAAGAACAATCAGACCACAATCCATAGAACCATGGAGGTTATGTATATAGCATGGAGGTCCCTAGGACGACTGTGGCTTATAATAAATTTCGGTTTTACTCAATTACTGAAAGAAAAATAGCCAAATGAATGGAAACACATGAACCATGAACCAAAGGCTGAGGGGCCCCCAGATGGATCAGGCCCTCTGAGTAGATGAGACAGCTGATTGGCTTGATCTGTTTGGGAGGCATCTAGGCAGTGAGACCGGGTCCTGTGCTCATTGCATGAGTTGGCTGTTTGAAACCTGGAGCTTATGCAGGGACACTTGGCTCAGTCTGGGAGGAGGGGACTGGACCTGCCTGGACTGAGTCTACCAGGTTGATCGCAGTCCTCGGGGGAGGCTTTGCCCTGGAGGAGGTGGGAATGGGGGCTTGACTGGGGGGAAGGGAAGTGTGGTGGGAGGGGGGAGAACAGGGGAATCCGTGGCTGATATGTAGAACTGAATGGTATTGTTAAATAAAATAAAAGGGAAAAAAAAACAACATGGAGCCAGGTACTGGAATGAACACTGAAATATCAGAGACACAGAACAGGCCACAGCTAACCTCACCCTGCCAACTTCTCATCTGAACTTGTTTCCTCAAACTACTAGCCTCTTTGTCCTCATCCAAATGGATCTCATCCGAACAGCCTGAAAGCTTCACAGGACTCTAGTTCCTGGTCTTCATGCCTTAAATAACTTTCTGCTTCCTGCCATCACTTCCTGGAATTAAAGGTGTGTGTCACCAAGCCTGGCTGTTTCCAGTGTGGCTTTGAACTCACGGGGACACAATATCACCAAACATTTAAGTTCAGGTATTGGTGGAATATAGTGATATTTTGTTTCCCAATATACTGTACACCCAAATAAACTTATCTGGAATCAGAAAACAGAACAGCCACTAAATATAGAGGCCAGAAAATGGTGGCACACACAGACACTTTTAATCCTAGCATTCCACAGACAGAGATCTATCTGGATCTCTGAGTTCAAAGCCACACTGTAAACAACCAGGCATGGTGACACATGCCTTTCATCCCAGGAAGTGATAGAGAAGCAGAAAGGTATATAAGGCGTGAAAAGCCAGGAACTAGAGCCTGGTTTATCTTTTAGGCTTTAGCAGCAGTTCAGTCTAGAATCATTCATGTAAGGAGTCAGAGGCTTCCAGTTCGAAGATACAGGATCAGCTGAAAAGTTGGCAAGTTGAGGTCAGCTGTGGTTTGTGTTCTGCCCCTCTGATCTTCCAGTATTCACCCCAATACCTGGCCTTTGTTTATATTAATAAACCTTTTTAGATTCATGTTACAGGGAGACACCATAACTGTTTATGCATATGTGAAATTACAGACACAAGCAACAGTGTCCAGTGGCTGTGGCTCTTTAAGCTATTTATGAAGAGGTTCTGCATTAGAGAATTATTTACTTGGTGAGATGACACATGAACTGTCAATTGCCTACTGTTGTATACTCTTGGGCCTCTAGTAAAACCATTGCTACCAGCAGCGCTCAGCATGAGGCAATATCTAAAATACTCATAAACAACCCACTGAAATGAGATGTTATCGTTAAATAAGATCAAACTCTATATGAAATATATCAAAACATTTACATTCAATCAAAATATCTTACGTGATAGAGAGAAGCTAAATTAAGTCTATTACAAGGACATATCAGGACAAGTCTAAAACAACTCAACACAGGACCTGCTCTGTAATACCAAGCTGAGTATATAGGTTGAAAGGCAGGGTAAGGGTACATGTAAAGAGAAGGTAATTCATTCCTCACTGGAAGCAGGTATACTTATATCCAGTCTTATATCACTGAATATTGCACATCCTCAAATAAAAAATGAAAATAAGAAAGTATGAAAAAGGGAAGAGGGGGTATAAGAATTATTATGCTATTTTGCATTACCTGTAAATCACTCAGCCTTTTCAGAGCTCTTGACACAGGCAGGTTTGGCTGCTTAGTCTTCATATCCCTACCAAAGACATATCTTTGTCCAGTGCTGCCTGTGTATAAAAGTATAGCATTCCAGATAGCAGATAATATCCATTTATTTTCCACATGTGTTAAATGTTAGAAGTACAAGATGATGGCATGAGCAGATTCAATGGTAGCCAGTACAATCTTTTCTAGTCCCTGAATGGCATGCATAAATTTTATGAAGTTTACAGAAAATAGAATGGAACATTAAGAAAATTCAAAGTAAAAGAACCAATCTCATTGGTATAAAATCCACTTCCATGCCCCCGCAAAAAGCGTTTAAGAATTCTAATTTTCACCCATAGGTCTCTGAACACCAAAGAAATAGGACTTGTGTCACTTACTTATGAGACAAAATAAAAACACAAGAATTTATTCTCACATTGAGTGTGATTTAAAATTGTCATGTTTGGAACCTAATCTCTCATGAATAATATGCTCTGTTTTCAGGTTGACACCAAAGAATGTCCACTTGATTTTCTCTCTTTATTTTGCCATGGAAGAAATCAATAGGAACCCTCATATTTTACCAAACATTTCTCTGCTAGTTAACATCAAATGTAACCTGCTGGAGGATAGGAGAAAACATGGTCTATCTCCAAAAAGAAGTGAAAACTTTCCTAACTACTACTGCAAAAATCAGAGAAAACATTTAATTGTACTTACAGGACCCACATGGGGAGTTTCTGCAAATTTTGGACCATTCCAGTACATGTCTAGAACTCCAGAGGTGAGTTGAGGTGGGATAATTTTAATGAAGTACTTTCTCCTTCAAGTTGACTTTCTGTGTACCAAAAAGGTTAAAAGGCAGAGACTGGGTTTATATCTATTCAGTTCTATCAAAAATAGAAGCTCAGACACTTTCAGCAGAAAACATAACAATTTTATCACAAAAAGACAGCAGAAGTCTGAAATATTTAAGCAGAAAATTTAGTGTATTTGTAGTTTTTAGACAATCACAAGAAATGAGATTTTAATAATGAGGATAAAAATCACATTTCCTAACACCCCCAGCATTTGCTTAGTACATGTAGGTCTTAGACCAAACATTATTCATTACATCTTCCTCATTTATGCTTATGTTCTATGTCCTTCAGCTCTACTATGGTTATTTTCAACCTCTTCTGAATGTCCATGAACAATTTCCTTATCTCTACCAGATGTCTCCCAAGGACACATCTCTGCCACTAGCCATGGTGTCCCTATTGGTTCACTTCAGATGGAACTGGGTGGGAGTGATCATTTCAGATGATGACCATGGAATTCAATTTCTTTCTGAACTGAGAGAGAAGATGCAAAGAAACATTGTCTGTTTAGCATTTGTGAGTATTATCCTCCACGGGAATTTGCCATTCCTTAAAATGGCTGAGAAGTACTTTATCCAGATCATGATGTCTTCAGCAAGAGTTGTGATTGTTTATGGAGACAAAGACTCTACTGTACAATTGAACTTTATTCTATGGAAATCTGTATCATTTAACAGAATCTGGGTCAGTATGTCACAATTTGATAGAATCACAATTAAAGGAGATTTCTTGCTTAACTCTCCCTATGGGACTCTCATTTATTCACATCAGAATTCTGAGATATCTGGTTTTAAACAATTTATGCAGAGAGTGCACCCTTCAAATTACAGTAATGAAATTTCATTTGTTAGACTATGGTGGATTTATTTTAATTGTTCTTTGTCATCATCTAATTGTAAGAAACTGAAAAATTGTTCAGCCACAAATATATTCAAGTGGTTGTTTAGGCACCAGTTTGGAATGTCCATGAGTGACTCAAGTTATAACTTATACAATGCTGTGTATGCTGTGGCCCACTCACTCCATGAAATGCTTCTGAAACAAGTAGACATATGGTCAGCGAATGCTGGAAAAGGACTGGAATTGGACTCCTGGAAGGTATTATTTTTGCATTGAACAGCCTGTATGTCATAGACAAGATTTCTTGAAGGGAACCACAGTTTTCTAAATGTAGGCAAACTACAAACTTTTCTTCCAGATTCATATATATCTGGACTCTTTCACTGCATGTGATGAAGATCCTGTTAGTATCTTAAATTATGTTACACATGATACTGGCACAAGTCTGCATTTTACAATCTTTTTGTTTTGTTTTTTGAGGCAGGGTTTCTCTGTGTAGTTTTGCACCTTTCCTGGGACTCACTTTGTAGCCCACGCTGGCATTGAACTCACAAAGGTCTGCCTGCCTCTGCCTCCAAGATCCGCCTGCCTCTGCCTCCCGAGTGCTGGGATTAAAAGCGTGTGCCACTACTGCCTGGCTGCATTTTACATTATAAGTGAAGAAAATTTTCCAGAATATTTCAAACACAAACATTAATTTTATGTTTTTAAAATTTGGAAGAAAAATATTTTTTCATGAATTTCTTAAATGGCAACAAGAAAGCAAATGTTTACATGATTAAAAAAAGTTGCCCATCATTGTAATACGTAGATTCCTGATAATCCAATAGCACTGCCAGTTTTGAACTGTTATGGAACACAGTTCTCTAGGTTATGATCAAATAACAATATTTCCAGGAAGAAATGAAGAATGCATCTCTAATCTATAAGAATATAACTTAGTGTGTGTGTGTGTGTGTGTGTGTGTGTGTGTGTGTCTGTGTGTCTGTGTGTGTGTGTGTGTTAGAGTATCAACTCCAGTGAGAAAATTTTAACTTTGAAGTGCAAGGAAACTTTATGATTGTATGTAATTTCTTTTATTTATTACTGAGTACTTCTAATAAAGTTACATTTTAGGGAAGACAAATGAAAATTACTGGCATTATATACGTCACATTTTTTGTCCTACTATAAAGACATAGTTAAAAGTAAAATAACAAATGTGTTTTAGATGTTCTCTTTTCTGAAGAACATACAATTTATAAATCCTTCTGGAGATCTGGTGAATATGAACCAAAAGACAAAACAGGATACAGAGTATGACATTTTCTATATCACAGATTTTAAGCACTTTGGACTTAAAGTGAAAATAGGAAAGTTTTCTGGACAGTTTCCAAATGATCCACACTTGTACATATCTGATGAAATGATAGAGTGGGCCACAGATTTTAGACAGGTAATTTGGTCATAACTTAAATGATTTACATGTAGCATAACTACTCTAGGACAGCGTGCTTCATCTTTGAGATGAAGAGTTTTGATTTTATTCATTTATTGACTCACTTCTACTACTCTAATTTCTCTCTGTCTCTGTCTCTGTCTCTCTCTTTCCCTCCCTTCCTCCCTCTGTGTGAATATCTCCCTCTCTTTTCTCTTGTGTGTATTTCACAGTACATAAATATCCATATATTCATAATGTTTGTCATAAAAATGATTTTTACTTTATAACATATGTGTTTAAAAAGAGAATTTTTAGTGGCTGCTTGTTGTGAATCACTGCAGCTTTTGCAAGTTACATTAAACTCTTTGTGTCTGATTTTCCTCAGATTCTACCTTCTGTATGCAGTAGGCCTTGCAGTCCAGGACACAGAAAATCACCTCTAGAAGGGAAGGCTGTCTGTTGTTTTGATTGTGATCCATGTCCAGAAAATAAAATTTCCAATATGACAAGTAAGAAAATTACTTATCAAAATGATCAACAGATTTATTTTCTCCCATATATTCATAGGTCTCCCAAAGTCTTTTGGGAAAATGGAATAGATGAATCTTACTATGAAGTTGAAAGCATCAGTAACACTGCTATTTGAAATAATATACTCTGTCTTTTAAACTGCATTTTTGTGTCATTATTCTAGACATATATTCTATATTCTTGAACATAATATATTCTGTTGGACATTACTTTAGAACACTAACAGTTACTATTGAAACTAATCTCTAACCTAATAGTCAGAATTTTGTAATAAGTCAAATCTATATTTCATTTTATTTAAGTTTATTTAAGATGTATATACTGTGCATACACATGTTCCTAGTTTCCATGTGTCCAGTGTTTCTAATAATGAGTATATGTTCAGTGACATTGCACCACGTTTTAGAAACACTCTTTTGTACTGTGTGCAAATATAGATCATGCTATGTATAAATATAAGATGTAGAAATAGAAACATTATCATTGGTAGTTTTTTTTTCAGTTTGACTGTACTTCATAGGTGAGTTTGGATGCCATTATATTGAACTCTGAAATGAGTTTATTATAATATTCATATCAAATAAATCACAGAGACTTTTTTAATTAAAGAGGTGGTTTAATCTAATTTAAGGTACAGAAAACTGAAAATATCGTTTTGATAGTGTATCAGGAAATAGAAAGTTAGAATTAATAAGTGTAGTAGTGATAAGAAATAGCTAAATACTTAACTGACAATTTCACTTAGAGCCAGAACACCATGTAAATGATTCTATATGAGTTAAACCTGAGGATTATAAAAAAATTATAGTGCAGGTTTTTAAAAATTACACTAAAATAAAAACATATTTGAATACAAAACCCAGTGTATAATGTGAGAAAGCAAACTACTTGAATAGAATAATGCATAAAAATAAAATAAAAATTGTTTAATTCAAATTTTATATATATATATATATATATATATATATATATATATATGTATATATTCCAAATTAACTGATCAAATATTGACTTTTGTGTTGGTTAAAGACAAGATACTATACTCAAATTTTTTAACTCCCCTTCACCTACTTAGAAAAGCACAAGATGAGTGGAGGAAGGGGAGACTATGGTAAAGGTGTATTATATACAAGTAGAATATATTTTCCATACAAAGAAATAAATAGAACATATTATAATTAATTTTAAAAGATTATTAAAAATTAATGTATTATAATGCTCCTAATCTACAGTTTTGATGACATTATTTAGCAATATCAGAGAGGATTGAAAAACTGAAGCCAAATAGAAACTTTTGAAGGATAGACTCAGTGCTAAAATGGAATAATCATTTCTCAGTTTGGTCTATTATATCAATGCAATTGGAAGGAAAAGAAATATGTTGTGTTATAATTCAAAAATTATCATCATCTAGTTCCATCTTTCAAAATTATGCCCTTGAGTTATAGAATATTATCTAGATTTTGTTGTTTTCTCAGTAAATACTGTAACCTTGGGAGCATTGCCTGTCAAATCTTATAGAAATTTATAAAATTTGCAGATAATGTGCCCAACTAAAGTTCAAACATTGAAGCCCAAAACTAAATGGGATATTTTTGACATGTACAGAATTCAGATGGTAATTAGTTCATGTTGGTTTCTGAATTCCTTGATAGTGCTGGATATTTTTTCTCTTTCTTTTCCTTTTTATTTTTGATATTATAATACAATTATATCACTCTCCATTCCCTACCCTTCTTCAAACAACTCCAATAAAGTGCTTCAGAATCTCTTTCAAATATATGGCCTCTTTTCTCATTAATTGATGGTATGTGTATTTGTCTTGTATGTAGGACTATGTAGATACATTTCCAAATACAAACTCTTCAGTCTGTGCAATATTACTTGTATGTTTTCATGACTGACCTTTTTGATTTCCAAAAATAATCAGTTGGTGTGCTTTACTCTGGGAAAGACAATTTCTTCCACTCTCAATATCCATTAGATGCCTGTAGCTCTCTTTCTAGTGTTGTGGCCTGATGGTCTTTCCACAATCCACTTTGCCATGTCTTGGTGGCACAAGTCTACATTTTAAGGGGCTCTTATTTTTCCCTAGTAGCCTCTGCCTCAATGATAAGAGTCCTTGATGAGGGGAGAAGAATTAACTAATATGTGTGTAAGCACAAATATTTTGAACATTGTTAGGTAGAATATTGTAATCATAATGTAGTACATGTGGGTTCTAATATATGGATTGGGTAGAGTTTGATTTCCAAAGTGCCCCATAAGGTCATTTATGTGTGGGATCTAATTTGTTGCTGATCGATGAATTATAAGATACAGTGAACTAGCTCATTATCAGTTATTATTTTGTATAGTACACAAAACTATGAATAACAAATGTGTTTTTTTCATGAATGATTCAATCCAAGGTAGGTTACTGTGGCTACCTGAACATTATTTAAAATTATATTATTGTTTTTTAATGTTCATGTGTAAGTAAGCTAAATATAAAAAAAAAACCCTTTGCATTAAGATGAAAGGCAACAGAAAATAGAATTAAATCCTATGTATCAAAAATATTTAGTTTTCATATAACACAAGATGTAAATAAAATTTAGCTATGACTTCCTAATGCATTAATGTGTCATGTTTAATGAGTACTAGGGAAAACCTAAAACTGAAAATACTTCCTTCCTATACTAGACATGGACGATTGTGTGAAGTGTCGAGATGATCAGTACAGCAATGCAAAACGAACTCACTGCCTCAAAAAAGTTGTGACCTTTCTGGCTTATGAAGACCCCTTGGGAATGTGTCTGGCTGGTTTGTCTCTGTGTTTCTCTTTTCTTACAGCTATTGTACTAGCTATCTTTTTGAAACATCAAGATACACCCATAGTTAAGGCCAATAACCAAGTTCTCAGTTATGTCCTACTCATCTCCCTCATATTTTGTTTTCTCTGTCCCTTGCTGTATATTGGCCATCCCCATATGGCCACCTGTATCTTGCAGCAGACCTCATTTGCAATTGTCTTCACTGTGGCTACCTCCTCTATCTTGGCTAAGACAATTACTGTGGTATTAGCATTCAAGGTCACTGTTCCAGATAGAAGAATGAGGTGGCTGCTGGCTTCAGGTGCACCTAACTTCATTATTCCCATCTGCCTTGTGATCCAACTGATTATCTGTGGAATCTGGATGGGAACTTCTCCTCCATTTGTTGATGAGGATGTACATGCTGAACATGGCCATATTTTGATTGTCTGCAACAAAGGTTCAGTAATTGCCTTCCACTGTGTCCTGGGATATTTGGGCTCCCTTGCCCTGGCAAGCTTCACTGTAGCTTTCCTGGTCAGAAATTTGCCTGACACATTCAATGAAGCCAAGTTCCTGACATTCAGCATGCTGGTGTTCTGTAGTGTATGGATCACCTTCCTCCCTGTCTACCAAAGCACCAAGGGTAAAGCTACAATATCTGTGGAGATTTTCTGTATCTTGGCCTCAAGTGCAGGGCTATTTTCTTGCATCTTTGCCCCAAAGTGCTACATTATTTTGTTCAAACCACAGATAAATTCTTTTCATAATTTCAGGAAAAAACATTCTAAAACTGAAAATATCCATTAAATATAAGGAACTTATTTCCTACACCAGACATTCTTATAATATCACAAACATGCTTTCTGCAAACCAAATATTATGTCAAAGTAAGAGGTTGGATCTTATGAAAAATGTAGAAAATAAACTGCATAATAAAGTTTGAACACCAAATCTAGATTTTACTTCTCTTGGATGAAACATTATAAAGTCATTTCTGCATATGTAATTCTGCTTTTTGTTATTTTTGTTATTGAATTGTGTAGTATATGGGTATTGGCATGTAAACTTCACATTATTTCATTTGACTATATTTTTTCAGAACAAACTATGTGTTATTTTTACATTCCAAAAATATTGGCATGTAAAGTGTATATACAAGTAAGATTTAATTATGAAATCCTTCATATTGATCTAGGACTATAAAGAAGGCTACAAAAAAAGCAATTAAATTACGTTTTGTATAAGGGTAAAGACCAGAACATGAGATAATACAAATAATGATGCTAGAAGATATATAATGCTCAATGCTTTCTGATTTAATTTGAAGCTTGAACAATAGAAAGATATTTCATGTCTTAATTTGTAAGGCTGTTGAATATCTCATGGCTGGAAATGGAAAAGAGCTCACAGTATAACACTATATTGTTAGTTTGCTATGTGATCACAGTATCAAATGCCTTTTTTTAAATATTTATGCTTATATCTAGAGACATAGGCTTCTTTCAACCTTGGTCATAAAAGCTTATTTATGTAATAGAAGTCAAAGGAGAAGTGCATAATAGTTTAAAGTCCTGAGAAGAACAGACTAAGTGCCCTGACATAAGTAGGACATCTAACATAATCCTCTCATCATCATGGCTTAGGGAACATTTTGGAACAGGTGGCAGAAGGATTTAAGAGACAACAGGTAAGTACTTCTGGAAATGCCTTCTTTATAGCAAGATGTTTTTGTTGTATTTCTGGTACTTGACAATATCTCCATAAGAACAAACAAGTGAAAATACTGGCAAAGACTCAGTAGATCTTCTTTAGGAACCCTCCCCAGCACACTGGTGAGCCATAGGCAGTTGATAGGGCCTATCAGAGGAAAACATTTCTGAGATTGTGTTTTCTGTTAGCATTCTAATAAATGACCCTAAACTCATGCACATGTTACCATCACTAACTGAACTTACTGTGTTATGAAAATCAACATCCAAACATTTGAAAGAAGGGTCTCTTTTGATGAGTGGAATGTTGTTTGGAGAAGCAAGGAGTAGATATGATTATGTTACATTGATTAATGGCATTCTCAAAATGAAACAAACTTCAAAAATCTCTCTATAAGTAGGTGCCTGGACTGCCCTACTCTGGTGGCTGCTCTAGGAAATAACCTAACTGTCATCATAGAGCCTTTGTCCAGAGACTGATGGAGGCAGATGCAGAGATCCATGGCCAGGCACCAGGCTGAGCTCCAGGAATCCAATTGATGAGAGAGAGGAAGGATTCCTCAGGTGGGGGCCATTGAGATCATGATGGGAGGATGTGCAGAGATGACAGGCTACACTAGTAGAAGCCCATGAACTGTGGACTGGTGTCTGTGGAGCCCCTATGAGACTGGACAAGGCTCTCTAGATATGGAAGAGCTTCGTTTGGCTCGAACTATTTGGGAGGGGGGCACCCAGGCAGGGGGATTGGGATCTATCTTTGGTGCTGGGCAGGCTTCTGGGAATCTGGTGCTTGTGGTGTGATGCCTTCCACAGCCTTGGTGCAGTGCAAAGGGGGTTGGACCTGCCTAGGCACAGTGTGCCAGGCTTTGCTGACTCCCCATGGGATACCTGGATTTGGCAGATGTGGAGATGTGGGGTGGCTTGAGAGAGAGGGCTGGGTTGGGAGGAGGGAGAAGGTTGGATCTGAGGGTGGTATGTGGAGTGAGTAGAAAATTTCTTAGTAAAGAAAAATGAAAATCAAAATTGTTCATCATTCATCTATGAATTGAAGGTGACTGTTCCCAGTAATAAACTTAAGGGCCCATGGGACTGAAATTAACCTGTGCCCTAAAATGTTCTTAGGCTTTATAGGAATTCCTAAGGTCAGATATCCTAGGGCCTAGATGATCTAGTAAATGAACTAAATAGAGAGTTTCTACTACTTGGATGTTAACAGAACCTGGAAATAGACATAGAGAAGAGGCAAAGGAATGCTGAGTACAACTTGAAAATCGGTAGTGCTTTTTGTCATCTTTAAAAACCTAACATTTTTAGAACTACAGTATAGACTGGGACCACATATCATTTATAACTCTCTAGCTCTGGATTGTTCTGTAAGATTTTTGTGACATTTTCATGGGCTAGAAATGTCTTGGTTATAAAGTGGTCTATGTGTGTAGTGGCTATTAGCCAATAATTTAGAAACTTGTTGCTAATCTTTCTTTAATTCATGATTTTAAAGTTATCGCCACTTTCAGGAAAGTATTTGGTTTCTTTAAAGGACATTGAGGCAGGAATATATCCTAGGGAAATTCAGATCTGTGACATCCCTTTGAAAATAACACTTTGAGGTTACATGTTGTACAAGGTATGTCTATATTAGAAGTTATAAGAAATACTCATGTGTCTCTTCTGTGCTCTTGCCCAGTAGAAGGTATAATGATAAGAATTTGAATGGGAATTGAAGCCTACAGATGTCCACAAATAATTCATAGCCTACCATGTCCCAATAACAGGCAATTGTTCTCAGGAGATTCCCCCATAGTTATGAGTTGAGTTGAGACTGACAATAACAGTTATCTATGGGTAAAAGCACACTTTTTCAGAAGGCAGTTTGACAGGCCCATAATGTCTATCAAATACAACTATAAAAATTGCTATTCAGGCCGGGCGGTGGTGGCGCACACCTTTAATCCCAGCACTCGGGAGGCAGAGGCACGCGGATCTCTGTGAGTTCGAGGCTAGCCTGGGCTACCAAGTGAGTCCCAGGAAAGGCGTGAAGCTACACAGAGAAACCCTGTCTTGAACCCCCCCCAAAAAAAAAAATAAAAATGAAAATTACTTCTTCAACCACAGACTTTTGCTCTAACTTACAACAATAGACTTGAACACTCTCTTTTCTAGTGGGCATTGCATCTTATTGGAAGACTTGTTCTTACCCCTGATAACTGAGCACCTATGCAGAGGAAATCATATTTTTCCTGGAACGTTGTTGGTGTAGCTTGCAGGGTCCATAGACAAACAGGAATGTTGGTGACAATTCTCCACTGGCAGCTTCACATCGCCCCTCTGACACCCATAAGGCAGCTAACATGGTGATAGCTTCCATTCTAGCCCCAGGTTAATTTCTCGGTGTCCTGCCTTCAAAGTGTGTATATTCAGTGTCTTTAGCCATAGATAATACCATCCAGTCCTGCCAAAAATTCAAGAGCATAAACGATGACTTTTATAATTTGTGGGCCTTGGAGTCCTTCCAAGACTAAAACACATACAAACTAAAACTATTATGAATAAAGTTTTCATTTAATAATTTTATGGCTTCTTGCAGTTTCCCTTTACATTTTATAAGATCAAAAACTTGTTCATGATTGAAACAAATAGATTCTAGATAATACTAGTAATATTGCCACTTTTTGAAGTATTAATAAACCAAAATTGCTGAGGATATGATCAAAACATAATGTTGCCAAGAAGAAATACAGCATGTGTCTCTACTCTATATGCATATAATTTAGGTGTGTGTATTTTAGAGTATCAACTCCAGTGATACAATTTTAAATTTAAGTGTGGTGACATATTATGCCTGTATATAATTTCTTTATTTACTATTGAGCACCTCTAATAAAGTTACATTTTAGGCCAGGCTAGCGAAAATTATATGCATTACATAATTTATATTTTCTGTCCTACTGTGTAGTAATTTTTAAACTTAAAATGACAACTGTGTTTTAGATGTTCCGTTTCTGAAGAATATACAAATTGCAAATCCCGCTGAAAACCTAGTGATTATGAACCAGAAGCCAAAACATGATACAGAATATGACATTTTCTACATCCCAGATTTTAAGCAACACTTTCAACTCAAAGTGAAAATAAGAATGTTTTCTGGACATTTTCCAAATGATTCACAATTGTACATATCTGATGAAATGATAGAGTGGGCCACAGATTTTAGACAGGTACTTTGGTCTTAACTCAAATGATTTACATGTAGCACAAATACTCTAAAACAGCTTGCTTCATCCTTGGGATAAAAGGTTTTGACATTTTGACAATTACTCATTTATTGACTCATTTCCAGTCTTCTACATCCCCCCTCCCTCTCTCTCTCCCTCCCCCTCTATCTCCCTCCATTCCTTTCTCCCTCCTTCCCTCCCTCTCTCTCTCATAAGATCCCCATAAATTCATAATATTTATCTTAAAAAACAATGAAATTTTAAGTTTTAATATGCTACATGAGTTTAATAGGAGGATTTTCACTGGCTCCATGTTGTGAATCACTGCAGCTTTTGCAACTTACATTAAACTCTTTGTGTCTAAAATGTATCTGATTTTCCTCAGAGTCCACCCTCCATATACAGTATGCCCTGCAATCCTGGACATAGAAAATCCCCTCGGGAGGGAAAGTCTACTGTTTTGACTGTAATCCCTATCCAGAAAATGAAGTTTCCAACATGATGAGTAAAGATGTGATGTGCCAAAATAATCAACAGATTATTTTCTCCCATATTTACATAGTTCACAAAGAGTTTTTGGGGAAAAGAAAAGTTTCATTAAGAGTTTGAAAGCATCAGTAACAGTGCTATTTGAAATACTACACTCTTTTCTTATCAATATTTTTATTAAGAAAAATTTTTCATTCATTTCACACACCAAAGATCCCTTTCTTCCCTCCTCCCACCCACCAGCCACGCCCTTCCATCCCTCCACACCACCCCACAAGAAGGCAAGGCATCACACGGAGAGGCACATCCAGTAGAGGCAATTTTAAGCGCTTCCCCCATCCTCAAGGATGCACGAATTGTCTGATCATAGGTAGTAGGCTCCAAAAATCCTGCTCATTCACAAAAGATGGATCCTGATTCTACTGCCAGAGGACCCCACAAACAGACCAAGCTACACAGTTGTCTCAACATGCAGAGGGCCTAGTTTAGTCCCATGTAGGCTCCACAGCCATTTATCCAACTTTCATGAGTTCCCACTAGTTTGGTTTGGTCATCTCTGCAGGTTTCCCCATCATGATCCTGATGTACTTGCTCATAGAATCACACTTCCCACTCTCCAACTCTGCCTGGTGTTTGCCTGGAGCTCTGTCTGGTGTTTGGCTGTGGATCTCTGCTTCTACTTCCATCAGTCACTGGAAAAATGCTCTGTGATGACAATTAAGGTCTTCACCGATCTGATGACGGGGTTAAGCCAGCTAAGTTCAGGCACCCTCTCCACTATTTCTAGTAGTCCAAGCTGGAGTCATCCTTGAGAATTCCTGGCAACTTCCCTAGCAATGGGTTTCTCTCTATTCCCTTGAAATTTCCCTCTATCATTGTATCTCTTTCATTGTTTTCTCATTCTATCCCTGATCCAGCTCAACCATCCCATTCCCTTATTTTCTCATTCCCTATCACCTACCCTCCATTGCCCACACTTCATCCTGTATATTCATAGAGATCTCATGCATTTCCCCTTCACAGGGTGATATATACATCCCTCTTTGGTACTCCTTGTTAGTTAGCTTCTCTGGAGCTGTGGGTTGTAGTTTGGTTATCCTTTCTTAACATCTAGTATCCACTTATGAGTGAATACATACCATGTTTATCCTTCTGAGACTGGGTTACCTCACTCAGGATGATATTTTCTAGTTCCATCCATTTGCCTGAAAATTCATGATATCATGTTTTTCTCTACTAAGTAGTACTCCATTGTGTATATGTACTATACAGCTAAACCACTCTTAGGCATATACCCAAGAAATGCTCAATCATACCACAAGGGCCCATGCTCAACTATGTTCTGAGCAGCATTATTCATACTAGCCAGAACCTGAAAACAACCTAGATGTCCCTCTACTGAAGAATAGATTAAGAAAATGTGGTATACTCTTTGTCTTTTTAACTACATATTGAAGGAAGAGTCTAGACCCATGAAAGTAACATTTCTCCTGGATATTATATGAAAGTACTAAACATTTCTATTGCAACTCATCTTCATCATAACATTCAGCATGTTTAATAAGTTGTATCTACTTTGCAGTTTGTTTAATACTTATATGCTATACATCCTAATGTACCCTGTACCACCCAAGTTCTCTAACAAGAAGAAAGTAGTCAGTTATGTTCTACCATTTTTTTAGAAATGCTCGTTTTTGTACTTTGTGCTATGGTAGATCAATGCTATCATTGGTAATTTGTATTTTCAGTCCTGCTCTATTTCACAGGTTAGTTTAGATGCCATCATATTAAAATGTGAATTAAAGATTTTCTTATAATGTTGATAACAAGTAATTCACAGAGGGATTTTTTCATAAGTAGGAGGTAGAATCAACATTGATGAACAGAAATTTTGAAAACTGTATTTTATATAGTATACCAGGTTCTGAAGAATGGAATTAATTACTGTTGCAGTGAAGAGAAATAGCCAAATAATATACTGGCAGTTTCATTTAGAACCATACAAGCACATAAATATAAATTTATTTTAATTGTATACAAGGAATGTGAAATGATAGTTCAGGTATTTAAAAAGTTACACTAAAATTATAAACATATTTGACTATAAAACCCAGTGACTAATGCAAGAAAATGAAACACTTGAAAAGACTAATGTATAAAATTATATTGATTCAAATGATACTATCACACATATAACAAATCCAAAATTCAAATATATTTACTTTTGTGTTGGTTAAACATAAAGTTACTGTACTAAAGTTTACTTAATTCCCCTTGTTCCTACTTAAAAAAGCATGGGTGGAGTGGAGGAAACAGGAAGCTGTGGTCAGAGTATATTGTACCAGAGAAGAATATATTTTCAATAAAAATGAATAAATATAACATTCTTCTACTTAATTTTAAATACATATTAAAATTGAAGCATTTGAATACTTCCCACTCATCAGTTTTAATGGCATTGCTTAGAAAAATCAGAGAGGATTGAACAACTGAAATGGAATGTAAGCATTCTGATAGATAGACTCAGTATTGGACTCAGTCTTTTCCATTTGATCTGTTGGGTCAATGCAATTCAAAGAAAAGTGAATATTTTTTATATATACTACAAAGATATAAATGGAAGGAAATTCTCATCTTTATCCAGTACTATCCTTCAAAATTATGCTCTTGAGGATTGAAATGCTATCTCCATATTGATGTTTTCACAATAAGTACTGCAACCTTGGGAGCATTGAACTATGAAAACTTGTAGAAATTAGTAAAATTAGCAGATAGTGTGCCCAACCAAAGATCAAAGAGTGAAACATAAAAATAGATGTGATATTTTCAACATGTAGAGAATTTGGGTGATAATTTGTTCATGTTGTCTCTGCTTTCCTTGGAATTATCAATGCAGGGTTTTTTTTTTTGTTTGTTTTTTGCTTCTAATCTTTTTTCTCATTTTTAGATTATAATACCATTATATCATTTCCCCTTTTCCCACCATTCCTCCAAATCCTCATACATATCCCTTTTTGCTTTCTTTCAAATTTATTGCCACTTTTCTCATTAAGTGTTGGCATGTGCATAAAATTTGTGTACATACATATATGTTTCTAAATATAAGCTCTTCAGACTGTATAATATTAATTGTCTGCTTTCAGGATTGGCCATTTTGTTATCCAAAGAGAATCAGTTGGTGTGCCATACTCTGGAAAAGACAGTTTCTCAATATTCCAGTTGTTCTATGTATATGGTTGAGGCCTGATTGTCTTTTCCCCCATCCAATTTACCACATCTATTATTTGTGTCCTTGTTCAACTCATGTTGAAGCAGTCATGTTTATGAGACTTTATGTTTGTAGCTTGTGACATTTCTATGAGACATCTACTCACATCAAACTCTCTGATCTCCTAGCTCTTACAATCTTGCCATCCTCCTCTTCTGCAATTTTTTCTGAGACTTAATTGAGGGAGTATTATAACAGATGCATCTATTAGACTGCACTCTAACACTCTACATTTTCACTGGTTGTGAATTTTCTATAGTGGTCTCTGTCTCAAACATAAGTTTCTTTAGTGTGGGGAGAGGACTTTACTAGTATGGGTGTAAGTAAATATATTGAACATTGTTAGAAATTGTACTGGTTTAATAATCTGGTAGATATAGGTTCCTTCCAAAATATGGAGTGGGCAATGTTTGTATGCCAAAGGAGTCACGTGAGATCATTTTTATGTGGGACCTAACTTGCTGCCGATAAACAAATCATAATATGCAAGGAAGTAGCTCATTCTCAGTTCTTCTTTGGCATTCTATACAAAATTATGAGTAACAACTGTGATTCTATGAATGCTTTATTCAAGAGATGCTACCGAGGCTACTTGAACATTATAAAAATTGCATTATTGTATGGTGGTATTATCCAGTCTCAAAGACTACTTGAATAAGGATTTGAGATAAACCCTGAACTTTGGCATCATACACAGACTGGATAATGAAGAATATAGTTACCTTTCTTAGAATTTGAAAATTAACCTAAAATTTTTCTTTCAGGATAAAGATAACTTCACCCATATCAAGCAGGAAGCAATTTTAAGAATACGACGCCCACATTCCCAAAGAGGTGGTGTGGGGCAGGTGGTTTTTTGGTCTGTTTAATGGGTTTTGGGTCTGGAATAATTTTTATTGTTTAGGGGGGTTGGTTACAAGTTGTCAAGGGTTAGGAAAAAGGCTAAGCAAAGGAGATTAGATTTAAGGTTCTTGTTTAAAAAAGAGAAAGAAAGAAAAGAAAAGAAGAAAAAACAATTACTAGTTTTAAATATTTTACATTGGATTGGATTGTTTTATATTGTATACAAATTATACATATTGAAATTGATATTGTTAGAAAATGCTATATGTATGCCGGGCGGTGGTGGCGCACGCCTTTAATCCCAGCACTCGGGAGGCAGAGGCAGGTGGATCTCTGTGAGTTCGAGGCCAGCCTGGTCTCTAAAGCGAGTTCCAGGAAAGGCGCAAAGCTACACAGAGAAACCCTGTCTCGAAAAACCAAAAAAGAAAAAAAAAAAAAAAAAAAGAAAATGCAATATGTATATTTCTAATTGTACTTATACCATTCATTTGACAATGTAATGCAATTTTCTGATCCTTGAATGTTATTATTACCAACTATTAGGATATAAAGAAATGGAAGTTAGTAGTTAGAAATTACAATAGAACTTGTAGTCATATTAGATATGTTTTAAAATTGAGCAGATATATTTTAGATAGACAGGTCATCTTCAAACCCTTCAGAGATCTACAGAATATGGCATTTAAAATGTTTTAATAACTTAGAAAATTTTTCTATTTTGAGACAATTCAGGTCCTAGCAGTACCAATCTACTTCAGAGAAAATATGGGCATTGAAGAAACTGCATATGGAGTTAACTTTCATTGTGGCAAAAGTTAGCCACTGGACAACAAAGTACCCTCAAATCAACAGGACAAAAATGGACAGAAAGAACACGAAACATAGGACTACTGATTCTTGCCAAAACAAGTGTTGTTATGGCTTTATCAAAAGGCATCTTCTGAAGACAGGACAATATGGCACTATCACTGAAGTGGCCTTCACAATTTGGGAAAAGGTACAGTGCCCTTTTCTATGAAGGTAGCTGAACAGGCACTGGGCCAATGGCTTCTGATGTGCAATGGAACAGCAGCTGAAACAGTTATTCTTGAAGAGTAACTAAGCTCATGCCTCTCAATAGGAGACTGGCATTTAATAGAGGGATGTGGAGAAGAACGGGATGCTGAGATGAAGCCATATATACACAGCCAAGAAGAATGGACAGCTGAATTAAAAAACCATCAACAATTTCCAGAATTTAAAATCCTGAATCATGACAGGACACTAGTGGAATTCAGGTGTTTCTGGTACATGGACTGCTCTCACCCAATGTGAGGTTGAACTGTTGACCTTGTGTATATCCTACTTAACAAATGAGTCTGCCAAATACGTCAAGCCTATAGGCTGAAGATGATGCCCCAACACTGTGGAGAAACTTCAGGTGACTGTCCGGGCAGCTGCCTATTTCTGTCACCTCACAAATTTTATGGAAGTTGCTTGCATTCACTCCCTGGTTTTATTTTTGTTAGGTAATATTACTTCCTTCTTAGGTCTCTGAGGGAATTGAAGTTTAGTTATAGTTGAAGATTAGTTAGTTATAGTTGAAGACTAGTCAGGATAGAAAGTGAATTAGGTACATTTTGAACTTACCAAAATAGGATGGATAATGGAATTATTTTCTCTGAATTTGTGAAATACAAATGGACTAGACATTGTTTAGGTATTTATTTACTTGTATATATTGTATACAGTTATTGTACTTTTGTATATAGTTTTTCTTATGTTAGTTATAACCTTTTTCCTTTTTTCTTTTTATTAAAATAGAAAAGGGTATGGTGGTATTTTATTTGTACTGAAATTTGATTTTAATTGTATGTTAATAAATAAATTTGCCCAGGGGTCAGAGCTGTTAGCAAGCCATAGGAAATTAGGGCAATGGTGGCATACACTTATAATCCCAGCACTTGTTAGGCAGAGCTAGGTAAGTCTCTGTGTGTTAAGGGATACAGCCAGCATTGGAGACACACAACTTTAAGACCTGGAGGGCTGTACTTACAGGCAGTGACAAGGCAGTCACATGTTTGGGTTTACAACCAATGAAAAGGCAGAACAGAAAGACTATATAAAGACAAACCCACAGGAAGTAGGTCCCTTTTCGGAGAGGTCTCTTGGCTTAAGAGGCTAGCTCAGCAGGAGGTAAAGCTCTTAGATCTGACCTCTTGGCTTTCTTCTTTGCATTGGTTCTGTGTTTCTTATTTAATAAGATGGTTGGTTACATCTACATTTTGTTTATAAAATTATTAAAATTTCTTGGATATGTAAGATAAATATAAAAAACCTTTGACTTAAGATGAAAGTCAATGAAACTTAGAATGAAATACTATGCATCAAACACATTTAGTTTTCCTATACTACTAGAGGTAAATAAAATTCATCATAATTCCTAAATCAATAATATAACTAGAATATTTCATGAACACTAGGGAAAAATTAAGTCTGAAAATGCTTCCCTTCATATTCTAGCCATAGAACATTGTGTGAAGTGTCCAGATGACCAGTATGCCAACACAAAGTGAACTCATAGCCTAAAAAACCTTGTGACCTTTCTGACTTAAAAGGATCACTGGGGAAATTCTCTGGCTAGCTTGGAACAGTTTTTCCATTCCCTTACAGCTGTTGTACTAGCTATCTTTTTGAAGTAAAAAGATACTTTCATTGTCAAGGCCAATAGCCAAGTTCTCAGCTATGTACTACTCATCTGCCAGATATCTTGTTTTCTCTGTCCCTTGCTTTATATTGGCCATCGCAAATGGCTACCTGTTTCTTGTAGCCGACCTCATTTGCAATTGTCTTCTCTGTGGCAGCCACTTCTGTCTTGGCTAAGACAATTACTGTGGTATTAGCATTCAAAGTCACTGTTCCAGATAGAAGAATGAGGTGGCTGCTGGCATCAGGTGCACCTTTATTTTATCATTCCCATCTGCACTGTGATACAACTGATTCTCTGCAGAATCTGGATGGGAACTTCTCCTCCATTTGTTGATGAGGATGTACATGCTGAACATGGCCATATTTTGATTGTCTGCAACAAAGGTTCAGTTATTGCCTTCCACTGTGTCATGAAATACTTGGGCTCCCTTGCCTTGGCAACTTTTTTTTTTTGGCTTTTTCAAGACAGGGTTTCTCTATGTAGCTTTGTGCCTTTTCTGGAACTCACTTGGTAGCCCAGGCTGGCCTCGAACTCACAGAGATCTGCCTGTCTCTGCCTCCTAAGTGCTGGGATTAAAGGTGTGCACCACCACCACCCAGCTAACCTTGGCAACTTTTACTGTATCTTTCCTGGCCAGAAATCTGCCTGACACATTCAGTGAAACAAAGTTGCTGACATTCAGCGTGCTGGCGTTCTGTAGTGTCTGGCAGTGTAGAGTTGTATCCCTCCCTGTCTAACAAAGCACAAAGGGCAAGGTTACAGTAGCTGTGGTTGTCTGCTGTATCTTGGCCTCAAGTGCAGGGCTGCTTATTTGTACCTTTGCCCCAAAGTGCTACATTATTTGTTCAAACCACAGATAAATTCTTTTCATAAGGTCAAGAAAAGACATTCTAAAGCTGAAAATATCCTTACATTTAATTAACTTAATTCATATAGCAGACATGTTCACAAGATAACAAGGCTCTTTTCTGCAAACCAAATACTATTTCAAAATATGAAATTTGATCTTATGGAAAAATGTAGGAATCAAGCTGCCTAATAAAGTTCCAACACAAAACCTGCACCTCAGTTCAATTTGATAATATTAAAATAAGCCATTTTTATACCTGTAATCCTATTCTTTAATTATTTATTATTGACTTTAGTGCTATCTGTAAGTTGGTACTGAATTTTACACATTATTTCATTTGCTATAAGTTTTCCACTACAAATTGTATGTTACTGTCACATGAAAAAAATATTGCATTGTGGTTTCTCAGAAAATTGGGAATCAATCTTCCTCCAGACCCAGCTATACCACTCTTGGGCAAATACACAAGGAATTCTCAATCTTGCCACATGCTCAACCATGTTCATGGAAGAATTATTCATAATAGCCAGAATCTGGAAACAAATTAGTTGTTCCTCAACTGAAGAACTGATAAAAAAATGTGACACATATACAGAATGGAGTACTACTCATCAGTAAAAAACAATGATATCAGGAAATTTTCAGGCAAATGGATGGAACTAGAAAATATCACCCTGAGTGAGGTAAACCAGACTCAGAAGAACAAACTTGGTATGTACTTACTCATAAATAGATACTAGATATAAAGCAAAGTATAACTAGACTATAAGCCATAGATCCAGAGAAGCTAACTAACAAGGAGGACCCTAAGAGGGACACATAGATATTCCAGTGAAGGATAAATAGATAAGATTGACATGAGTAAACTGGGAGTGAGGGGGTAGTAATGGAGGGCAAATAATGGGTGCGGTGGGATGTCCTGTATGTTGTGAATAAATAAAATGTTGATTGGCCAGTAGCCAGGCAGAAAGTATAGGATAGGCAGGACAGAGAAGAGAGGCTGGGAGGTGGCACTCTGGGAGAGATGCTAGCCTACAGTCCAGGGAGCATCATGTAAAGGAAGCAGGTGAAGCCACAGAATACTTGGCAACATGTAGATTAACAGAAATGGGCTGTGTATAAGAGTAAGTGCTAGACAGTGGTAGGTCTGAACTAATTGCCAAGCAATTTACATAATATAAGCATCTGTATGTTTAGTTTATAAGTGGGCTACAGGACTGCTGGGGCTTGGCAGGACCCGGAGAAAAAATCTCTAGCTTCAATGGCACCCAATGTGTTGGCAAGAGTTTCCACCTAAAACCCGAGAAAAAAGATTCTAAAACGGAGCTAAAAACAGCTTACTAGTTGTCTCTCTCAAGTTAGCAGCAGCCTGCAGGTTTGAGCTACTATGGTGTGTTCATGGCATGAGAGCATGACCAGCAATATGGTGGGGATGAACCGTCTCCAAGCTGCACATTACACTGCTGCTGTGTGGCAGATATAGCCTTTGCTTGTATAAAAAAAAGAGGTTTCTGGGTTACACACTGATTGGATAGAAGCATAGAACCACTGTTTTTAAGAGTTGAAGGCTCCCAAAGCTGGTGGTAAATGTGCCACCACCATGTTGGGAAGCTGAGGTGGGCAGAGCCACCAGCCAAAGCTGTGATTTTAGCACTGGTAATGCTATAGTTTAAAACAATAGGTTCACAACAAGACAGATTCAGATAGAACAAGACTTTAATACTTTACAATGTATATAAAAAGGTACGTAGGCTTGGGAGAGAGAGAAAAAGGAATATATGCAGTTACATAAAAATAGTTTTTAAGAATAAAGTCCTTAAAGAGACAGTAAACGTAGTATAACAAATAAGCCATGTAAAGATAGATATTACACAGAGAATCTGGATTGTGTTGTCTTTGTGATTCTTAACTGCAGAAAAGCATTTGATTGTAAAAGCTGTTGAATTAAGCCAATATGTATATTTTAAAGGTACCTTGACTTCAAAATTTGAATGTAAGGATATGTTGCTTTGGAGAGGAGGCTCTGCTTTTGTTCCCACAGAAAGCTAGACACAATGGATTTGTTCCAGATTAAGATACATCAGGTTTGACCAGCCAAGACCCCCTGAAAGGTCTCTGATGACACCATGGCCCAGATAATCCAACATCCAGAATGGTTTCAAGGCAAATGGTTAAGATGATACACCCTCACAGACTACTCCTTAATCCTAAAATTTTCTTTGTGTCCCCATAAGATACAGCAGCCCCTCCATCAGGAAGTAGTAAGTGAAGCTATGCGCAAATTCCCAAATATACCAACCTGCCTTTGGAGATATAATTGGCTCGCTCAGTCTCTAAATCCAAATATATTGCTTAAAAAAAAGGTTGAGAGATTCTTTTGTCAGATATCAGAAGAGCTCTCTTGTGTGGCACAGTGAAAAATGAATATTTTTATTTAAATAAGGTTGATTATCAATGTGATCTCTTTCTAAAGAAGAAAAGAGGATATGATATAGATATGATAGGATGCCCCAACTTTACAAAAGAAATTTGGATGACCGTCCAGGCTGCCAGCTGTCTCTGTCTACACTCACAAGACTCTCAATAGTTGCTTGCATCCTTCTCCCAATTCTCAGGTTATATTATATCCTTCTGAGGTCTTTGATGTAGTTGAAGACTAGATAGTTATAATTTCTTAGTTATTATTAGAGATAAGTTAGATAGGAAACCTTAGACTCACAAATATAAGATACATAGGATATCTTCTTTAATTTTGCCAAATACAATTAGACTAGATATTGTAACGGTAGTTCTTGCTAGATAACTGTTTTGTTATATGTAATCTTACTATGTTAAAGTTAAAATATTCCTTTAAAAAACAGAAAAGGGGAAGTGCTGTGGGATGTCCTGTATGTTGTGAATAAAAAAAAAAAAACCCTGATTGGCCAGTAGCCAGGCAGAAAGTATAGGATAAGTGGGACAAAGAGGAGAGGCTGGGAGGTGGAAGTCTAAGAGAGATGCTAGCCTGCCATCCAGGGAGCATCATGTAAAGGCAGCAGGTAAAGCCACGGAACACATGGCGACATACAGATTAACAGAAATGGGCTGTGTATAAGAGTAAGAGATGCCGGGCGGTAGTGGTGCACGCCTTTAATCCCAGCACACAGGAGGCAGAGGCAGAGGATCTCTTTGAGTTCGAGGCCAGCCTGGGCTACCAAGTGTGTTCCAGGAAAGGCGCAAAGCTACACAGAGAAACCCTGTCTCGAAAAAACCAAAAAAAAAAAAAAAAAAAAAAAGAGTAAGAGCTAGACAATGGTAGGCCATTGCTAATGGCCAAGAAGTTTAAATAATATAAGCTTCTATATGTTTATTTTATATGTGGGATACTATCAATAATTGTGGTAGGAGGTAACTAAATGTTTTCTGATTTAATTTGAAGCCTAATCAATGGGAAGATATTTCATGTCTAATATTGTAATGTTGTTGAAAATCTGATGCCTGAGGATCAATAAGGGCTCATAGTATAATACTCTGTTGTTAGTTTGCAATGAGAACATAGAATCAAATGCCTTACTAAATATTTATACTTATGTCCAGAGACATAGGCAGCAGTCAACTTTAGTCACAGAATTTTATTTAAACAATAGAAGTAAAGGGAGAAAGACATAATTGTTTAAATTCCTGAGAATAACAGACTAAGTGCTCTGATGTAAAAAGGACATTAAACAAATCCCCTCTTCTTCATTGCATAAGGAACATCTTGGCATACGTGTCAGAAGGATTTAAGAACTAACATGTTAGTGCTGTGAAGTACCATCTTTATATCATGACGTTGCTATTGCATTTTGGGTTAATTTGGAAAACCATCTGAAGAACAAACAAGCAAAAGTACTGGCATAGATTCAATAGATCTTATTTAGCAATCCACCACAACATACTTATTATATATAGGCAATAGATAGTGCCTATGGGGGGGTGCTTTTTTGAGACTGTGGTTTATGTTAGGATTCTCACTCTCTAGTAAATGTTCCCACCATGCACATGTTAACATCACTAACAGAGCATACTGTGTTATGAAAACCAAAAACCAAGAAGCTGGGAGAAGGTTGTGTTTTATGTGTGGAAAGATGTATGGAGAACCAAGGAGAAGTTATGATTTTGTTACATTGATGAAGTATGACATTTACAAAAAGAACCCAATTTAAAAATGTTGTCCATGCAATTGTTCATCTGTTATCTATGAATTGAAGCTGATTATTCCTGGTGTTAAAATTTCAGTGTCTATGCTACTGACATTAAACATTATGATAAAATCCTTGGGCTTTATAAGAATTTATAAGGTCACATGCTTTATGGGCTAGATGATCTATCATGTGACCTAAATGGAGACATTCTACCACTTGAATGTTAATAGGACATGGAAATAGCGATAGTGTAAAGGCAAAAGAACGCTAATCAAAAGTTTACAACTTTTGGTTGTAAGCCTATCCTTTAATGGCTAAGCCATCTCAAGGAAGACCCCAAGAAGGATGCATGGATGACCTGGAAAAGGAAAAGAGATGAGGTCTCCATGAGTAAACTGGGGATGAGGGGTGGTAAATGCAGGGTAAGTGATGGGGGATGAGAAGACATGGAATGGGATGTTCGAGCTGGAACAGGGATGAAGTGGGAAAACAATGAAAGAGATATAAAGATAGAGGGAGATATTCTGGAGACAGAGTGAAACTGGGTGCTGGGGAAGTTGCCAGGAATACCCAAGGATGACCCCAGCTTGGACTACTAGAAATAGTGGTGAGTGTGCCTGAACTGAACTGGCTTGCCCCAGTCATCAGATCAGTGAATACCCCAACTATTATCACAGAGCTTCTCTCCAATGACTGATGGAAGCAGATGCAGAGATCCACAGCCAAACACCAGGCAGAGCTCCAGGATTCCAGTCAAACAGAGAGAAGAGGGATTCAATGAGCATCAGGTTCATGATGGGGAAACCTGCAGAGATGACCAGACCAAACTAGTAGGAACTCATGAAAGTTGGATCAGTGGCTGTAGAGCCTGTATAGGACTGACCTGGGCCCTCTACATGGTGATTCAGTTGTGTAAATTGATCTGCTTGCCCCCCCCCCCCCGACAGTAGGATCAGAATCCATCCCTGGTGCGTGAGAGGGCTTTTTTGAGTCCCCTATCTATGATGGGATACCTCATGCAGCTTTGAGGTAGGTGTAAGGGCTTGGACTTGCCTCTACTGGTTGTGCCTCCTGGCCTTGCCTTCTTGTTGGCAGGACTGGTGGGTTGGGTTGGGAGTTGGTGACTTCTTGTTGGTGGAGTGGGGCATGGGTAGGGAGGGGGAGACTGGGAGTGGGAGGAGGAAAGAGGGGGATCTTTAATTGATGTGCAAAATGAATGAAAACTTTTTCTTAATAAAAAAATAAAAAGGAAAAGAAAATCAAAAAACAAGTTTACAATTGGAAGTAGTTTTTGTTATTTCTCTAAACACAATCTTATTCTTAGAACTAAGTTATAGCATGGGGCCACATTATCATTTATAACCCACTAGGCCTTATAATTCTGTAAGATTTTTATGAAAATCTCATGGACAAGACATGGGTTGGTCATGAAGTGATCCTTGTTTTTAGTAGCTAATAGTCAATAATTACAAACAAGTTGCAAATCATTCCTTAATTCATGATTTAAAGGAGATTGTGTCATTCAGAGAAGTCATTGGTTTCTATAAAGAACATTGTGACAAGACCTATTACATTCTGTTCCAAATAGCTGAGATAAATCAAAGCCTTTCCTAGTTTATAAAGATCTTGCTCCAATGAAGAGTTGTGCAAAGTCTCTTTAGCAAAGTGATATACCAGTCTTAAAATCCCTGCTGGATTAACTTTTCATTAAATCCTCTGTGAACATAGTTCTATCTGACCCAGTGAACTGGTTACACACAGAGAATTCTTTATTCCTAGGTCCCTAGAAGGAAGCTGTCCCTCCTATATAATTCTGTAACCCCTGCTATTTGTGAAGATTTCAGAAGAAGATAACCAAGTATTCCTACTGATTTAGATGAGTGAGTCCATCAGGGATTCATTTCTCTGAAACTGTTTCAGGCTGTTCACTCTTTGCCTTAAGGAGGAATGGGATGTTATTACTCAGACTTTCTGCCACCACAGCAATTAGACTGGTCTCATCCATTTCATGGCCCAAAACTGTGGTGATATTTTATTTGTATGTTAACAAGCAAAGTTTGCTGGAAATCAAGGGAAACGGGTCAGCCATTTTAAGTAAAGAAGAAGTCAGGCAGCACATGCCCTTAATCCTATCACTTAGCAGGCAGGGTCTCTGTGTGTTCAAGGCCACACTAGGGAACAGAGCCAAGCCTGGTGACACAGGCCTTTAATCCCAGTGCCAACCATAGAGACCTGGACGTCTATGTAGAAGACGAAATGAGGTAGCTGAGCTAAGATAGCCAATGAGAAAGCAGAACAGCAAGACAATAAAGGTGTGGGTAGACAGGAAGTAACATGCATTAGGAAGCTACAGAGTTGCTGAGGTAAGGTTGGCTCCTGGCTTTCCCTATTTCCCTGATAAGGTTTTCACCTCTATATTTGGCTCCATGTTTCTTATTTAATAAGACCATTGAGAAATTCATCTACACACAACCTCAAAAGCCAAGCTTCACAGGCTCTTTCATTGCTTGTTTAAAAGTCTTCCTTAATACAAGGTACATACCACAATATAATAAAGGCAGTTTAAAGCAAGCCCAAAGCAACATAAAGTTAAATGCAGAGAAACTCAAAGTAATTCCAGTAAAATCAGGAATAAGCCAAGGTCATTCATTCTCTACATATCTATTAAATATAGTACTTGAGCTCCTAGCTAGAGCAATAAGACAACTAGAAAAGATTAGAAGGACACAAATTGGAAAGAAAGAAGTCAAAATGCCTTCATTTGCTAATGAAATATAGTTTACATAAGTGACCTTAAAACTTTCATCTGCCAGGTGATGGATACAAAATTAACTCACAGAAATTAGTAGCATTCTTATATGGAAAAGGCAGACAAACTGAGAAAGAACACTTTTCTGAAATAAGGCAATGCTTCCAGAATTGGGACTGGGACATAAACCCAGCCACAAAAGCATAGAACTATAATCTATCCAGCCTGAAAGATTTACTGTGGCAATGGAGGTATAGAACTTAGGCACTAGCCAACCAATGATGATCAGATTTGAAGCATATATGGCATTACGTGGATGACTAGGAACTGTAGGCTGACTAGCCTAGAGATCTATGATTGAAAAAGATCAATAAAATGATTCCTAATGTTATCACTATATATCAGAAATAGGCAAATAGCCCAATCACCATCAAAGGGGTATTGGTCTGCAACTGATGAGAGCAGATGCGGAGACCCACAGTCAAACATTAAGCACAAAGTGCCCAAATTGGAGATCTCCATCAGATCCCTCTCATTTGAGCTTGGGGAACCCTGTGGAAGAGGGAGAGGAATAAATGGAGGAGCCAGAAAAGTTTAGGATAACAGGACAACACAGCCCACAGACCTCAACTAAGTAGAGTTCATAGAGTCTCATAGAAACTAAAAGCAATCACAGAGCCTGAAAATATCTGTGCTATGTTGTCTTGATATGCAATATGGTTATTAGTTGGTATTTTTGTGGGACTTCTAACAATGGAAATGGAGGTGTCTTTGACTATTTCACATTTTCTTGGAACCATTTTTCTTCTATGTGGTTGTCTCACCAGTCTTGTAGGGTCTGTATCTACTCTTATTTTACCTTGTAATTCTGTGTTTGGTAGTTATTTGGAGAAGATCTGCTCTTTTCTAAAGGGAAAGCAAAATGGGCTTTATCAGAGGAAGTGCAGAGTTTGTGGGGGATTGGGAGAAGGGGAGGAATGGGAAACTGTGGTCAGGATATATTGAAAACAAAACTAAAAACAAAAAAAAGAGAGATCTGAGAAACAATATCTTTCACAGTTGCCTCAAATGATATAAAATACCTTGAAGTAATTCTAACCAAGCCAGTGAACAATTTATGTGATAAACACTTCAAGTCTTTAAAAAAAGAAATTGAAGTAGATATCAGAAGACAGAAAGGAAATGTGCCCCATGTTCACTGGTCCATAAGATTAGCATAGTAACATTGGCATTTCATACCAAAAGTTTTCTATAGATTCAAAGCAATTCTCCCTAAAAATGCCAACAAAATTCTTCACATATCCTGAAAGAACAATTTTCAGCTTTTTGTAGAAACACAAGAGGTGAGGATAGCAAAACTAAATCAGAATGATAAAAGAACTGAAGGAGGTATCACCAATCCAGATGTCAGGTTGTACTACAAAATTATAGTAATAAAAACATCATGGTATTGTCCCCAAAACAGACATATTGATCAATGGAATCTAGTTGAAGGCCCAGATATAAATCCATATGAAGATGATCTAACTCAAATTACCTCATACATGGGAAGACAGAGCCCCAATTGGACATCTTTTGTCACCAAACACAGCCTCCAGTCTGGTGGTTGGTTACACTAATAGAATTATTAGCCCAAGGGATCCCATGGAAACCAAAAGAAACAAAAACAAGCTTTTGACAAGCCTATACGTTGCTCTCCACACACTGATAGCAAAGCCCCATTGCTTAAGATAACATGTATACAACTAATTGAATATGTAGTGTTGCAGTTGGTGCCTACCTAAAGTGTTCATCCCCATATGCTTGTATTTTTAGTGCAGGAAGGTACTTGGCATGCTACCAAGGAAGAAAAATAAAAACCAAAATAGCCTCAAATGCTTTGATCTGCAATGCTGTCCAACCTACAATATATGCTAGAGAAATAACAGCAAAAGCTTGTGGAAGTAACGAAACATTATCTGATTAGCCTGAAGTCCCTTGCCAGACAATGGTTAAGTGACCAGGAACCCAACCTAAATAGCCCATTAAATGTGGTGGTATTGTGTTTCTCAAAATATTGTGTACCCTAATAAACTTATCTGGGATCAGAGAACAGAAAAGCCACTAGATACATAGGATAGGCAGTGGTAGCACATGCCTTTAATCCTAGCATTCCAGAGGCAGAAATCCATCTGTTCAAGGATACAGCCAAGCATGATGACTCACGCCTTTAATCCCAGAAAGCAAGCATTTAGTCCCAGGGAGTGACGGCAGAAAGAGAAATATATAAAAGGCATGGAGACTAGAAACTAAAAGCATTTGGCTGGTTAAGCATTTGGCTGGTTAAGCATTTGGCCTGGTTAAGCATTTGCCTGGTTAAGCTTTCAGGCTTCTAGCAGCAGTTCAGCTGAGACCCATTCTGGATGAGGACTCAGAGGCCTCCTGTCTGAGGAAACAAGACCAGCTGAGGATCTGGCGAGGTGAGGTAGCTGTGGCTTTTTCTGGTTCTCTGACCTTCCAGCATTCACTGCAATAACTGGCTCAGGTTTGTTTCATTAATAAAGATTCTTTAAGATTCATGCTACAATTAACCTCAGGTAAAATAAAATATGAATGTTCTAAAAGAATATTAATAAAATGATTTATAAAGACATTCTGCTATACTGACATATCAATGCCTTGCACAGAATGATCAGAGAAACTTTTTTCTGTAGCACATGGGAAAAATACAGACTGACAGCCAGACATCCTGCAGAGAGGGAAATTCTTTCGAACAATCAGCACTAAATGGAATGTCTCTGTCATATCCCTCACCTCAGACTCAGACAAATTTGCAGAAGAGGGGGTAGAAAGGGTTTAAGAGCCAGAAGGGATAGAGGATACCAAAAAAAAAAAAATGAGGCCTTCTAAATCAGTATAATCAAAGCTCATATGAACTCACAGAGAATGAGTCACCATGTATAGGGTCGTCACAAGTCTGCACTAGCTGGGGTCCTAGAGCTGAAAGGAAAAGTGGAAGCATATCTCCATGCCTAATCCAAAAGCAATCTCCAAATGATAATCATTTAGAAATGAAAATTTAGTTTCCTCCAAGGGAGTCTCACCAGTGAAAAATACAGTATTCTTAAGGTAGAAATCTTGTCGAACAGGAGATAACCAACAGAAACCAAACTCAAGGGCAAATTTAGAGGTCCTTTTCTCATAATGGCATGTGAGGCCTTTCCAAACTTTGTTTAAATTTTACGTTATTAGGTATTACTTCTATTTTAACTATACATTTTTATTCTTTCTTTTTATCCTATATTTTCTTTGGATGTATAGTATGGCTTCCCATTTAGTATTTTTGTGTGATATCTGAGTGTGCAAATGAGTGGGTTCTGTTATCTCAGCTTTCTCTTGGCTCTTATCCTTCTGTTTGTTCATTTTGTACAATGTAGATGTGTTAGTTTTTATTTTGTTTATTGTTAGACCCCAAAATCTGGGGGTCTTGAGTGGGTGCCCCAAGACCCAGACTCCAGTCCAGATGATGCAATAGCAAGGGGTTTTTATTGAAGCTTCTATATAGAAGGGCAAACTCTGCTTCTAAGATCAAGAGCCGCATCTTACTGCAGCCCCATGAGGGCTTTTAAAGGAAAAACCCACAAAACCCACAAGATTACAATTTCCATATAATGCCATTTTGATTGATTTATGTCTAGAAGTTAATTTCATAAAATCATTGTCTGGTTACACAGTGATCACAGAGGGGGATACAGTTATGTCTGTGTGCACATTTTTCCTGAAACCTCAAGGGGGGATATCAGGGCAGGAGTGGCATTTACACAAAGGTCACAGTGGTCCTTCCTGGAACATCTGCAACTATCCCAGACACAGTTGAGCACATCTCTTAACAGAAATTTCTTTACATTGTTACATTTTGGCAGGGGTGATTGAGTAGTGGCTGAGTCAAGTTACTCTTGGAACTAGATTTTTAGTTTCTCATTTCCTGGTGCTTGAAGTTTCTCTTTTCCTGAGGCTTGGGGGTGTAAGCCTGAAGGATTAGGGTCTTTCATTTATATTATATTATTATCCCTTAGAAGACTGTTTGTTTTCTAATGTGTGACAGGAACAGTCTGCATCTGGTGGAAGAGGAGGTGAGGATGAAGTGGGAGAAGGAGAAACAGGGGAAAACATAATTGAAATATATGTTGTGGGAAAGGAAGCTCTTTTATATAAAAGGAAAAAAATTAAACCAGGAACAATGCAAAAAACTAAAAAAGAAAAGAGACCCAGCTGCATTCTATTTTGGTCAGATAGAATATTAAAAAATTTTGGAGTCAATTCCAAGTAGCACACTATTCAAATAAAAAAACAAACAATGGGGAAAACCAATGTTACAGACATAGATATCTGATCACAAGATATCTATCCACTTAAAATGATATCAAGGTCATGAAGAGGACTATAATATGAAACTTAGTATCTACCTTGATAGTGACATACTGATGGATATTTCTGGTTTTAGAATGGTGAATGGTTCTCTATCTAATCTCTGCTAGCTTGGGAGATATTGTGCAGTAACTGGTAATACAGGTGTGTATGAGAGAAGGGGGACAGAGATAGATAGATAGTATGAGTGTTCTCTGGATGTCTAGATACCAAATATGTTGCATATTATAGGCATTCATGAACATAATACCTGTATGTCTATCCTAAGATCTGTCTATGATAAGTTGTTTATTATGCTTCTACCGTAAACTTGGTTTGGAATGTCATATGGAATCTGCTTCAAAGATTTCACATGGTGATCAAGCTTGTGATTTGATGAATTAGACTTATGAGCTAATATGCTCAAGAGGATTCTGGCCTGTGTGTTTCATGTCCACTGATATGATCTAATTATCCAGAATGTGGAAGGAAGGATCATCCTGAAAGTTAATTAACAGTTGTTGTTTGCACCTTGACATGAGACCGGATAATGAGAGCCTTAGGAATGAGAACTTCTCCACAGAACAGCAAACTGAGAAGAAAAGTATTTGGAAAAAAATCAATGAACTTCTTAGTGACTACAGTAATAAAAAGAGACATATGTATGTGTACAGGCATATTTGACAAATGGTTTTCTATGAAGCTTTACTGTTGCAGTGTTGCGATTTTAACAAATGTTTGCATCTTGCTGATATGATAAAGATGTTCTCTTTGATATTTTTGTTCTTTCTCCTAAAGTTTTTTTGTTTTGTTTTCTTCAGTTTGACTGATCTCAGATGCTTTTGGAGATTAAAAAATTTGGGGTGGAGATAAAAAAAATATTAATTTTTCTTCTATTTATGCAATGCCCCGTCAGGTGAAAAATGAATATTTCATTAAGAATATAGATAAGAAGTAACTACTTTTCCTTTATTTTTTATTCATTTTCAGTGTAAAGAATATATAGTATAGCTGTACATAAGCATACCACCATTCTTCTCTTCAATTTATCCTCCCTTGTTACCTAGGAAATAAGCAAATTTATGTTATTTTACTGCTGATCATCCCCTTGTTCATGGTGCTTTAGATGGTACCTTTATGTCCTTTTAGACTCACATTTTTTTCAGACTGGAATCTGATGATTCATATGTCTACATTTCTTCTACAGGATACACTTGATAGTGGTGGTTCTCACTGTGTTGTATCAAGTGATGTCCCTGAGGAACACAATCCAGAGCACTGCCATGCCTTCATATCTTACAGATTGAGTAATGTTTTCTTTCAATGGTTTGCTGGTATTTCTAACATTATGATGGAATGCCCAATTCCTGTGAAAGGAGGACTTTCATATTTCTGCCTTGCTTCATAGGAACATTTCTTAAGAAAATACTGTATTTTTATAATGAGGATATTTACCAATTGAGTAAATGTCATTTCTATTTAAGCACTGAAAAGATGTTCATGTGATTATTGTTTGTCATAAAAGTATTTGAGTGTGGCATGTTTATGGTAGTAATGTGACATTCTAGAGAGAACAAAATATCATCAAATTATTCCCATTCTTTCTGCCAAACATCATATTCTATCACAGTTCACCTGGTATAGTAGTAGTATGTGATAATATTGGACATTTCTTGTTCTTCATAGGACTTGTAGAAAATCAGGATTTTTTTTGACAAATTAGAGTATTTAAAGACTACATACAATATTAACTTACTCAAATCTGGAATTGAGGAATTCATTCAATGTACAATACCAATATTTTGCACCTACATGTTTTCACAAATACAATCCTTCAAAAGAATTTTTGTTTTATCTACTATCTGGTCAGGTCAATACACTTCTGCTATTTCTTGGTGTGTAACTTTACAAATTAGATTTCACATATGCCAACACCTCTGATGAATTATGTAATTAGAATTTCTGTGAATGATAAAACAATTTTCTTCTGGATTTGTTATTATCTAAAATGTGTAATTTAGATAATATAAAAAAGAAAGTAAGTCTTATTTTATGTATTCCATTTATTTATTTTTCAAGAATTTCTATAAATTCGATTGGAGGGTTATTAAGTGCTGGCACCATGAATGGCTGAGCTTCAGTTTGAACTGTCTGTGTATTGTGCATGTTATAATGAATTAAGTTATTCACAGTATGCTTTTTTGATATTGGGATTATGAAATCACAATTTTTCCTGACATTCTCTTCTCTATCCAATATGTGATATAAATGCTTTTACCTCCTGCTCTCTCCTACCTAGATCAAAAATGCTGTCAGGAAAACCAAGCAATCAATCAATCCCTATTCATACTAAGCCTAATTTCCAAGATTATGAGCTTACTAAAATCTGTCCTGCATTGCAGCTTATTGCCTTGGGTACAATTCTATTACTAATTTAATAGTTTTATGCAATACATTTTCATGGAATTGGCTCTCCTGCAACTCTTTTTTAACTTATCAAATTTAATTTGTGCTGCTGATATGCTCTTTTATATGTGGCCTCTCACTAGTCTGCATTTGACTCTCTAGAGTCCACAGCCTTTAAGAAAACTAACTCATCCTCTCCTAGCACTTATTAAATGCCAATAATGCCAATATTGATCCATTTATAGTCATATACTTGTATAGGGAGGGAGATTTGGGTCTAGTTTCTTCTTGCACTTTATAGATAGTAGATTTGCACAGCACAGAAAATTCTTAAGTTTGAATAAAGCAAGAAAAAAATACATATGGATTCAAGAAAAAGAAACTGAAATGATCCACTTAGTGGTGACCAAAGGAGGTCATGACGTCATTGAACTTTTGTTTAGGTTATAAACAAGCAATGGCAATAAGATTTTGGCTTAAAAATTGTCAGGCCCTTCTTTTGATTTGAGAATATCATGTCTCTTTCATGCTTGGCAGAAGAAGTTGATATGGTACATTAAAGAGAACATAATCTTTAGCTAAACATCTGCTTTTGCTTCTCTTTATATTTAATTAATTAATTTATATTTTATTTCCTTTTATATTTTTAGATGGGGTTTCTCTGTGTATAACCCTAGATAATTTGGAACTTGTTCTGTAGTCCAGGCTCACCTTGATCTACAGAGATCTGCCTGCCTCTTGAGTGCTGATATTTTCCATTACCACACAGAAATGCCATTTTTTAAACAATTTTTTTCCATTCATTCTAATAGGTTCATACTTGGATGACTCTCTCCCTGTCTGAAGCCAATTTGCTTACAAGACTTTTTTCTAAGTTTACAATATCACAGCATATTTGTTCATGCCAGAACTGTCCAAAACTAAGTATTGATGGACCTTAGTTCTCAATGTTTCTGTCCTGCCAGCTGCTCCCTAAATCACCACTCACAGAATTAATATTAATCATAAATTGTCAGCCCATAGCTCAGGCTTGTTACTAGCTAACTCTTATTTTTTAAATGAACTCACATTTCTTGTCTACCCTCGGCTGCATGGCAATATTTTCTTTCAATGTGGCATATTCATCTTGCTTCTCTCGGCATCTGCTCATGACTTCTGAAACTCTTGTGACTCCACCCTTCTTCTTTCCAGCATTTCTTATGTCTGGCTGTTCCACCTACACCTGTTGCCACTTGGCTCTTTTATTAAACTAATCAGAATGAACCTTGGCAAAGAAAAACATCTTCACAGTGCACAAAAAATTACTTCATAATACTGAGCTCTACTTAATCTGTGGCACTTTGTATCTGCTCCCATCCATTGCTGGATAAATTCTCTCTGGCCTCTCTGATGATGATTATGCTATACTATGATCCCAGAACACTCTGCGGTCAGGACAATATATAGATCAAAAGTTTTGTGGCCAAGTTGGTGTCCCAATCACTTGAGTGTTGGTAGAAGTATTAAGGCAACTCCACGTAGTTAAAACGGAGGTTTAAGTGGGGTTTTACTTACAACAAGTCAAGGAACAGGCTACAGGGACAAGGAGAGGTGAAGTGAAGTCCAACAGTGTTCTCTAGAGAACTTCACTCAGCCACCATTCAACATCCAGGAGTACTAGGAACCAAGAAAGCTGGCACATCCAGATTTCAGGTCTTACGTGTTTCTGTCTCAGCCCCTCCTCAGGGGCAGGTCATTGGTAGGCATGATAGTTATTGGAAGCCTCACTGGGAGTAGTATTTCCATATTAAAGCTGGAACAGCTACCCACTACACATCCCCATTTTGTATAAATGAGAATGTTCTAATCTAATACAAAACTATATACAATAGGAAAGTTTATCAAATATTGTTCAGAAGGAATAACGTTTAATGACCTAGACAAGATGGAACTACAACCAACATGAACAATATCAAACAAGACACATACTAAAATGCAGAGAAATCTGGAGCATAGGTAAATGAAACATTACAAAGATCATTCCAAAAGGTGTCCTATCCTAAAGAACAACCTAAATCTAATACTTAATATGATTTAGCTAAGATACAAGAAGATTGTAAATATAACTGTTAGTCTTCAATCCCATCAGAGACATGAGAAGGAATTTAATAATAACTGAGAAATGGGAGAATGATGCAACAACTTTGGGGAGTCTTGCAAAAGTAGACAGAGACAGCTGGCAGCCTGGACAGTCACCTAAAGTTTCTCAACATTATTGGTGCATTCAGAATGGCTACAGGCCTAGAGTATCAGCCAGACTATTTTACTGTCAGCAGTTGAGGCAAGGGCAGGTCTTTGCTCAGTAGGCCATTTTCTGCCAAGGTGAAGACAAAGTTCCAAACAGAAATGTCTCAGAAGCCTAACATTCTCTCAGGAGCAATTGTGTCTCAACATTAACAGAATTCCAAATTATGAAAACATTTAAACACCATATTTTCCAGGTCTGTGAAGTGTTACAAGATCACTGATACATCTGAAATGTTTCTGTAAGTCTGGAGAACCTAACTAACATAACGATAGAGGTGACAAGCATAGATGACTACAAATTTGTAAGTCTTATCTACCCTAAGGACCTAAGGCTTTATGTAGACAGGGTAAATAGTATATAAGAAATGGTACAGTAAAAGTACAATGACCTCAAAACTGTGACAATATACAAAATAGCTAAAGCAGGGGAGAAATGTATAGAATAATATGCAATATGACAATAATCCTACATATACATCAATATACCAAGTATTCTAAACAGAGGTAGAACATACATAGAGTATGATAGATACGATTTTACATTTGTATCAATATAAAAAACATTTCAAATAAGAGTAGAAATATATGTACATTACAACAAATATGGTTCTGTATTTGTATCAATAGACAAATGATCTGGAATAAGAATAGAAAAATAGTTTACATTTGTATCAATATAAAAGAATCCATAACAGTACAATTTATCTAATGCTGATATTTTACTAAATTAATTTACTGGTATCCTATACCTATCTGTTCCCCCTTTTTTATTTTTTAAGGGTAATATCAATTCTAATGTTTTCTTCTTCCCCCATCCTTATAACTCTTATCCATAACCCTCAGAATCATAAAACCCTCAGGGAAAAGGGGTGTCCTTTTCTTAGAATTACTTCCTGCTGTTCATGGGGTGATGCTGTCTCTGTGGTTCTGTAAGAAACCTCAGATAGTTAAGTCTCAGTTGGACTAACTGTAGATTTTGCAGTCAGTCTCAGAGTGATAGAAACGGTTGTCTGATATTGTGGCTAGATGTGTATTATGATGAACCATCATAAAATGGAATTATCTTGGAGAGTTTTCATTCCAAGGCTGATCATTGAGTAATGCTTGTGAATACCATGGCATCATTCTTGACTGGGTAGAGTTGATGTTGTGGGGTCTGATCTTCCTTCTGGAGACTTCAGAGACTGTTATTGGAAAAACTTATTTTTACTGTGAAAAATTTGAAGATTTTTAATATATCAAAATGGAAAGTTTGGATGTAGATGACATGACACATAAGAAAGATTCTGAG
Organism: Peromyscus leucopus; assembly: GCF_004664715.2. Taxonomy (NCBI): domain Eukaryota; kingdom Metazoa; phylum Chordata; class Mammalia; order Rodentia; family Cricetidae; genus Peromyscus; species Peromyscus leucopus. The sequence goes on from NC_051063.1 coordinate 118,854,547, forward strand.
AAATCAAGAGTAAGCATGGAATTAGAATCTAGAAGACAATGGTCCCTTTTTATTGTTTTTCTTCTTTCTCACACATGGCTTACATGGCTCTTATGATAGGAAACAGAAGAATCTCTCAAACTTTTATTTTAGCAATATGCTTGGGTTTAGAGGAGGGAGCCAATTCCAACTCCAAAGCCAGCTTGGTATATAGTTGAAACAGAACCACAACTTTTCTAGAATTAAGAAGATATAGTTGTAAGGCAGTGAGATTTTTACCCTGTGTAGATTGGTACCAATAGATTCTTTCTTTCTTCTGTAGAGTTCTGGTTATCCAAGGCCTTATGATTTCTGGAAGATGGGTATTTCTATTATCCTGTAAAGACAAAACCAGAACACTACCCCAATCCTTGTTTCTTAAATTTTTCTTAAAAATTGTAGAGATGTCAGAAGTTGACACAAGATTGATGGATGAGCTTCTTTCCCACTCTTTTTTAAAATTTAATAATTAATTTAATTTTACATATCAGCCATGGATTCCCCTGTCCTCCCTCCTCCCACCCCCAGCCTTCTCCCCCAATCCACCCCCCCCAATTCCCACCTCCTCCAAGACATGATCTCCTCTGGGAAGTCAGCCCATCTTGGTAAATTCAGTTGAGGCAGGCACAGTCCACTCCTCCCTACACCAAGGCTGAGCAAAGTGTCTCAGCATAGGTGGATGAGCTTTTACTTGTCCTCATCAAGGGTTTCTCCTGTTCAAATCAAATTTTCATTAATTTTCTTGGTATCCATATCTTTGATTCTCCTGAAAAAACAAAAGCAAAACCCCTTCCTCAAAGTAGGACATATCCTGGTTTCCATTTTGAGGTCAACACATCTTTGAAATAAACTGGTTGATTTAGCTCAGAAGTTTTGTCTGTTGTCCAATGTCTCTCCACAGCTATTGTTCCTTTCTCATCAACACTGAGAAAATTCAAGGTTAATAAAGCACTATGCAATCTGTTTCTAGGAGTTATTGTTACCTGTTGCTGCTTATTTAGCATATCCTTTAAAATTCAATTAGATCTTTTTATGTTTGCTTGGCCTGTGGGATTGTATGGTATACCTGTAACATGATTTATATTACAATAAGAAAAAAAAACTTTCTCATTTTATTGAAGACATATAATGGGGCATTGTATGTCTTAATTTGTACAGGTAATTCCTTGATGACCACAACTTCTAATAATTGTGTAATCACAGAATCAGTCTTTTCAGAATTAATTGGAGTTGCCCACTGAAATCAAGAATAGGTGTCAAAGGTATGGCATACATAATGTTCCAAATTCTGCCAACTGAAACACATCCATCTGCCAAATTTCATTTCTTTGTATACCTTTTGGATTAATCCCTGTAGGCAATGGAGTTTGGTCATAGAAGGAACAAGTACGACATGCTTTTAACAATATCCTTGGCTTGTTGCCAAGTGATAGAGAACTCTTTCTTCAAAGCTTGCTATTTACATGGTATTTCTTCTCTGATGATTTTCTGCAGTAGTACAAAAAATGAAGTTAATTCTTTATTATCAGAAATAAATTCAGCAGCTTCAATATGTAGAACAACTCTCTCTGCATATTGAGAGTCAGGGACAATACTGAGTGGTTCTGTGAAATCCATCAGTACCATAAGAATGGCATACAGTTCTGCCTTTTGTACAAAGTTGTATGGACTTTGAACCACTTTACTTAAGTCTCCTGATTTGTATCCTGCTTTCCCTGATTTATTTGCATCAGTATAGAATGTGAGGACTCCAGAAACTGGCTTTTGTCATACATTGTGAAGAAGGACCCCTTCAGTCATGTTTACAAATTCTATTCTCTTGCTTTTGGGATAATGGTTGTTAATCCCTCCCAAAAAGTTACTGCAGGCTCTCTGCCAGTATTCATTATCTTTTCATAGTGAGAAAATTTCTACATTAGTTTAAGGCACTACAGATCATGCTGGGTCCATTCCTGTTAGCTGGCAAAGTCTTAATTTTCCTTTTTGAATCAAATCAGAGATCTTTTCTATATAAGACGTTAACTTCTTATTTGGTTTACATGGTAGAAATATCCATTCCAATATAGTATCTTCCCTCTGCATCAAAATGCCTGTGGGGAAAATCTGGAGGGGAGTATGAAGAGAATGCATTTAAGTTCTGGATTCACACAATCCATGTGTGCGTCTCGAATTGTCTTTTCTACTAGAGCCAGTTCATCTCAGGTTTGGCTGATAATTCTCTTGGACTATTTAATTCTTTCTCCCTTTTTAGAATATTGGAAAAATTTTGTAGTCCGTCTTTGGGTATTCCCATGATACCCAGTAAGTTGGAAATTATTCCTAACAATTTTTGAAAATTATTAAGTGTCACCAATCAATCTCTCTTTAGTTATACCTTTTGGGGTCTAAATTGTGGCAGCTCTATCTTATATCCTAAGTAATTAATAGAATCTCCTCTTTGTATTTCTTTTCAGGAGAAATCTGCACTCCCCAGTGAGGTAAAACCTTTTTCACTTCTTCAAACATGCTTTCTAATGTGCCTTACTTTGGATCAGTTAATAGGATATCATCTGTATATTGATAAATTATGGATTGTGGAAACTTAACACAAATTATCAGCAATAGTTTTTGCAGAACGTTTTGGCACAGGGTAGGACTGTCTAACATTCCTGTGGGAGGACCTTCCTTTGATATCTCTTGACTGCATGGGAATTGTTATAATTAGGTACTATGAAGGCAAACTTTTCTCTATCATATTCTTGTAAAGGTATGGTAAAGAAACAGTCTTATAAGTCAATAACTATTATGAGTCATTTTTGGGTAGCAGGGAGGGCATGGGCATGCTAATATGTAGAGAACCCATAGGCTGAATTACCTTATTAATAACTCTCAGATGATCAGCGTTTCCTAATTACCAGACTCTATTTTACAACAAATACAGGAGAATTCCAAGGGCTGGTAGATTCTTCAATGTGTTGAATATTTAACTGTTCTTGAACCAGCTGCCCTAAAGGTTGTAGCTTCTCTTTTGTCAAAGGCCATTGTCTAACCCAGACAGGTTTATTAGTTAGCCACTTTAAAGGTAAGGCTGATGATACCTCTGAGAGTTCAACAGGAGTTGTGTTCCATTTATATACAGCCTGAATGGTTGGTGACTGTTTATTATAGCATGTTATGATATTATACCTAGAAACATGCATTGGTCTGTATACCTTTTCTAAGAGTGTAGGGATTTTAATCTGGGTATTCCACTGTTGTAATACATCTCAGCCCCAAAGATCCATTGTTACATTTGCTACATATGGCTTCAACCTTCCTCTATGTCCTTCTGGCCCTATGCATTCAAAGCATCTTGAACTCTGTTTTATGTGTGATAGGGTTCCAATCTATAGGTCTGTATATCTACCTCTTGAAGAGGCCAAATTGGATGCCATGATTTTGGTGTAATTTTTGTCACATCCACCCCCATGTCTACTAGGCCCTCCAGAACAGGACCATTAATTCCGATTCTAAGCTTTGGTCTTTGTTTATTTATGGAAGTCTGCCAAAAATTGTTTTATTTTGTTTTTTGGAATTTTTTTCTTCATCTATCATGGCTGTTCTATTATCCATTGCAGTATCATTCTTTACATTAGCCACTGGTTTATTTAATTGTCCTGAAGAGGAATTTCCTGCACAGTTGCTGGAGATGTTTGGATCACATTTGATTTGTGGGTCTGCAAGAGGCCCCTGAGTGGGCATTTACCACTGGTAAAGGGTTGTCTCATATAATTATTATTGACCTTTGCTCTCTGGTCCAATTTCTGCCTTTGTTGCATCTTCTACATAATCCATAAGGTTGAGATCTCCTGTTTGGGTTATGTCAACAAGGAGTATTAATTCTAGGAGCATCCCATGTACAGTTTTTATTTGTATGACCTTATGTACCATATTTAAACAATTGGTGCCAGGGAGCCATCTTTCACCTCTGGGATTTGCCTCTCCTATCCAAACCTAATTACTATAGTTAAGAGAGTCAACACCCTTAGTATACTGAATCCATTCTTCCAAAACTGTTGATCTGACCTTTAATGGTATAAGTATTCTTATGCATTCTTTATTAGCATTGTCGAATGCCAAGGATTCAGTTAATACTTGTCTTAATTCTTTATCTGACACATGTTTTGTTATACCTGTGGTCAGCCTTTATTACTATCTTGTTAATCCTGGTTAGCAGATTATAGAGAAAATAGGCTATATTTTATATAAGCCTTCACTGCTATCTTTCAATGCCCATATCAGTCCCAATAATGATTCATCTTTGTTATTATTATTAAACCAGTATCTGAATACTGTGTGGCAATGTTTTCGGCCATGTTATAAGGATTACTCAAAATTTGTTAGCCAATATCAAGCTGTGAAATAATCAAGTACTATTGCATGAAATTAACCACTGTCTTGCTTGTCTTACCTTCCTTTCATGGTTTTTGTGCATAGTAGCATTTTTTGGCTTGCAGGTGTCACTGGTATAGCTTTAAAGCAGGTCCCGCTGAAGTTTTGACTGGTGGCAACTGCAAGTGGGAGCAGAGTGTTCTGTGTGCATGAGGCAGTGTCCAGCATGTGTGCTTGATTGGCCTGAGCTCAGTGGGCAGAGAGCTCCAGGTGGATCCAAGCCCCTCTCAACACCTCTGCAGCCATGGAATCTACACCATCAGGGAACCATGCAGCTTCTGAGCAGCTTTTGAGAGCAATGGTGAGACAGTGAAAGCCTTGACCTCAGGTGGGTAGCTAGCGTTCAGAGAAGGGGTAACACCTCACTCACAGTGTTTTTTTGCAAGTCTGGGAGCTAAGCTTGTTGGGGTAATCTGAGACCAGACTTAGTTGCTCCCTTGCTTTGGGAATGGAACCAGGGAGGTGCTCCCTAGTTATATAGAACTCAGCAGGTGGGTGCTGAAGCCTGTGAGCCAGGAAGTAGGAAGAAAGGAAAGGACTAGTACGAGGAGGTTATAAGCTGAACAGGTTATAGGATTGAATGGGCAAGCATTTGGTCCCCAGGAGGAGTGGGAATTTTAAAAAGGACAGGGAAGTGTGGTAAGTGTGGAAAGCATGCCACAGCAGCCACAGAGGAGGCTAAAGTTGGAAGCCACCCAGGCATTTGGAGTTTGCCTCACATGAGTGCCAGATATTGGTAGAAGTATTAAGGCAACTCCACATAGTTAAAGGGAGGTTTATTTGAGGGTATTACCTACAGCAATAAAAGGACATGTTATAGGGTCAGGGTGAGGTGAAGGGCAGTCCAGTGGTGTTCTCCAGAAAACTCCACTCAGCCTACCATCCAACATCCAGGATTACCAGAAACCAAGAGAGCCAGCACATCTAGTTCTTGGGTTATAAGGGCTTCCATTTTGGGCCCACCTCAGGGGAAGACCATAGGTAAGCATAGCAGCTACTGGAAGCCTCACTGGGGGTAGTACTTCCAGTTCAAAGGTGGAACAGCTACCCACTACACTTGAGGACTTGCCTAGTTAAAGAAGATGGCTGCTTCAGGCTCCATGTCCCACATTACTAAGAGGTTTTGCCAGGTTTACTCTCATAGATTCCATGGAGTTTCCATTGCATTAGGTTTCTAACTTGTCTTTAAAATGCCCCACATTTCCAGTCATTTCTCTCAGTATTTTCTCCCTTCCTCCAAGATACCTGATTCCTCTTGTTCCCAAGCCACCCACCTGAGTCTACCTGAAAAAAAACTATTATATTTCCCCTCCTAGGGAAATATTTTCTTTCCTTCTTAAGCCCTCATTGTTACTTAGTCTCAGGGGTCTGTGAATTGTAATATGATTATCTTTTACTTACAGCAAATATCCACATATAAATGAGTACATAATGATAAGTTTTCTGTACCCTGATAAGAGGTTTCTCTATCAACACAGCAAGGCAGATCAAGCTGAATTAAAAAGTAAAAGAGCAGGTATTTTCAAGCAAAGCACTCAAGGGTAAGTCTTCCAGCATCTAGAGAGCAAGGCAGAGAAGAGGTTAGGAGAGAAATCACAAGGCTGCTGTTCTAAAGGAGGGGGCTGAAATACCCTGTAGGCATGGGAGGATGGTGTGTCCTCTATAAGCTGTACTTATGCCCAATTATAAGCTTATGGTGGGGGCTTGGGAAGCTGGGAGCCACAGGGGAGGAACTGCACTTGGCAGGTTTCTCAGAGGGCAGGTTTTGAAGAGAGAGGAATGGCTAGATCAAGCAGGCATGAGCTGGAGATCCCAGCCAAACATCCTGACTTTTTTGGATACATGGACAGTGTTTCAGCTCTCATTACTTCCTGCTGGCATGGAACAACATGGGAAGAGGGCATCACAGTCCAAGAGGTATGGGTGAAGAAGTATTTGCTTAACTGCCATCCTGGAGACCCCGGGATACTTTCCCATGAGGGAGTATAGAAGGCAAGTCACTAGGAGAAAAAAAAATAGATCATTCACATCAGCACAATGAACAGGGCTAGCCATGGAGACAACCATGATCTTCATGGGGCTAGCCATGAAGATTGTTACCTCCAGACCTGTGAAGGTGGCTAGCCATGGGACGAGTGAAAACTGACAGAAAGGCTGGAATGTTTACCAGGTCCAGGAAGAGCAGGCTGCTTTATTTGCTGTCCAGGTTCTGTAAAACAATCTGGGACTAGGGGTGTGCAGGCTTCAGTTGGAGCAGTCTTTAGTCTTTAATTAGAAATCTGCTTGAATGGATATATATATATATATATATATATATATATATATATATATATATATATATTTATCATATATTATGATATATTAATGGCAGGAAATAAAGTTAACAACTTCTAGGGAGAAATTTTTTCTTAGGTGTACTTTTGAAACTTCCAGGTCCACAGCCATGGTAACTAGAGGAAATATGTTCCAAAGTCAGGGAAAGGGGAGGAGGTCCCATCCCCATTAGGAATATGGAGGTGAAAAAATGTAAAAGTATTAACATTTTTTTCCAAAAGACTGGGTGTATACAGATTAAGCAAATGTTTTTAATACAATGAGAAGCAATTTAACTTTATATGTAGAAGCAACCATAGGGAAATTTAAAATCTTGACCTTGTGACTCTGATAATAATAGCCATTGTTTACAAGAACTAGGCTAATAGCTTATCAAAACTTCATTTATTAATGGTAGAGCAGTGAACATTTGAAATATTAATATAACAATAGCATAGTGAGGGAAAATAAAAAAGGGAAAGAAATCTGAAACATTTTTTATATCTTAGGTCATCTTTTTATAACTTCACAAATTATATCCACATACCTCAAAACACTTTTCAGACCCTCATCACCCAAGCTGCATGTCCATAGACCTTTATAACTTGTGTTTACATACCTTTAATTTTATATGTATATTTATAGTATATATATATAATTTATATTTATAAAAATGTTTTACAATATTTTTAGTTCCTTAAATCTCATGCTTTTATATCTTTAGACATTGTATAAGCTTACCACTATTTTTTAACCAGTCGTTTACCATGAAACATAGGTGGTTGATTACTCAATCATTTAATATAAAGCAAATTATTTGAAATAATGGAATACTAAAAAGGTACTTGGAAATCTGTTTGATGAGTTCATCACTTTTTGTAACCTGATAGCAAAGCAAACTGTTTTTATACATTGTAGTAGCTCTAGGAAAGTGAGGCATGTTGCCTGATTTTTATGTAAAAAGAGAACTCAGAGGCAGTTGAATCCTTGCAAATTGAACTGGGTGTTTGTTCCTCTTAAAGCTGCAGTAAATCAATATCCTCAAAGACATGAAAATGATGAATTATAACTATAAATCTAATCTTTTAATTAAAATAACAGAGACCTATTACCTAGACATGTTAACACAGGCTCTGGTGATCCTTTGGGACAGTAGTTGTAGGTCATACATGACAGCATTTAATCTTTAGCTGTCATAGAAAGCAGCATAGGACTTTGGTTGCCAGAACCAGGTCTGAGATTATTTTACTGTAGAGGAGCAATTTAGGAGATTGACCTCACTTTGATCAGACAAAGTCAGGCGATCAACCCAAGTGCCCACAGTTTGAGCAATGCTCTAGCAACTAGCAAGACACAGGGCCCTTTTAACTCAGTGGCTGGTGTTACCATAATTCAGATGGAGTTATCATGCCCCATTTATTTTTATTTTTGATTACCTTAAGGTTTCACTCTAGGAAGCAGCAGTTCTATTATTGGAAGCTTAAACATTTTAAATGCTGAGTTTTGAAGATCTCTGAAGCATATATTTAAGAAATTTTATTTTTAATGACTTGTTTTAGGCTTAATTTTGAAAACTTGTACAAAAGGCAAAGTAAGGCTTATTTTTATAATTAATTATATTAGTATTTGTAATTAATTATCTTAGTATTTATTATGACTATAAGTACAATTTTAAACATATTAATGAATTGATCATTTATAAGTTGACTGACATTCACTTGTAGTTCTTAATTACATTTAATAGTTTACAATAAGCTAATAACTTTTATAAGAGTAGGGTTTTATGCTCTATCTCCATAAGTTTATCATTTTAAAATAATTATTTTGAATTATTTTGATCTTCTGGATCAAAATAAAACGTTTCATCATAGAAACAGTTCATAGAGAGACTGGCAATTTTACTAGATTTTTCTATAGTGCACCATGCTCATCTGAGTGGCCTGTGCTGTCACCTAGGGCCACAGTGACATCTAGGCTAGAATTGCTGCTTATGTCCTTGTATGGGTCCATTGCCTCACAGCAGCCAATGTCTGGGCTGATGGCCATGGCTCCTGTTACCAACCAGGGCCATGAAGATGACTGGGGTCTGGTCATTCAACTGAGATCATGTCAGTGTCTGAGGATCATGCCACTGCTGGGACAAAACTGATCTGGGTGTTTGCTACTCCCACCTGGGGCCATGGAAACCTCCTGGCATGGGTCACTACCTAGGTCTATGTTCAGTTCTGTGACCATATAGTGGCCAGGGTCTGGGGTTGTACCCATGGCTCCTGTTAACACTGAAGTTTCTTGAGATGCCCAGAGACTGTCTGCCTCCTGAGACCATGTTGGTGCCTGAGATCATGCTGTCACATGGGCCATACTGATCTGGGTGGCTTGTGCTGCCAACTGAGTGATGATGAATTTCAGGGCAGAGCTGCTGCCAAGGGCTAGGTCTTGGTCTGTGGTTTTGCTGCATCTGGAGTCTATGATGATATTCATGGTCCATATTAGCATATGGGCTCATTGTAGTCATGCTGTGCTGAACCTACCCTGCCCTTCACTGATCCTGGGATAGCTGCCCCCAGCCCAAACTAGACACTGCAGCAGGACAAGTGGCCCTACCCCTCAGGGGAATGCTTGCCCCAGTACTAGGAAAAGATGGCCCCACATCTCACCATAGTTGTGTACCTCATGGCACTACACTAGAGATGATTCTATAGCGAGGGACACAGGTGAGCCGACCCTGACGGCTTGAGAACAGGAGAGCTGGCCCCACCCATTCCCTCCAGCATGTGTTGAGAGAAAATATGTCACCTTTTCTTCATCCATCACCTGCTGTGGCAGATGAGAGGGGTGGCCCCTGGTCACAATAGTCAGAGGACTAAGGCTGACCATCACCTGCTGCAGAATGTGTGAGAGTAGGCTCTGTTTCCCATCTTGGCAGCACACTAGAGCAGACTCTGTTGTTGGGAATGGAATTGAGCCAGCCCTGAGAATGTGAGAGAAAGGGATCATAACCCACTGCACCCCATATGACCCCTACAGCAATCAGGAGAGAAGGCCCTCCACTTCCCCTCAGCAAAAGAGTAGAGCTGGTCCTGCTTGTGTGAGTGTGGATGAACCAAATATGAGGACCAGAGAGCAGGAGAACTGGTCCCATTCCTTGCTTCAGGCTGCATTGGTTGAACTAGCCAAGGCAGTGCTGGAGAGCTTACCTAGGTAGTGATGATGAGGGAAAGCTGGCAGGCTGATCAACCCAGCTACCACCCAGGCACAGAAGCAGGACTATGAGATTGACCACTCCAACATCCAGTGAATCTATGAATCTATGTTGGAGTATGTAAACAGGATGGACCTATAGGTCCAAAACAGGAGGATCTCAATGACACAAGAAAACAGCAGGACATTTGAGAGGAGCCCAAGTGAGAGCCCAATATCAGAAGTATAACAGAAACAAGAGATCTCTAGCCAGATCAATGACCCCAGGTAATGAACACTTGCAAGTAAAGATGAATGAACTAAAGGGATAACTGTGACTCAATAGATATAAAATCTGGCAGCTCTCATTGGACCAAGAAAGGCTTCCTGAGACACAGAATCTGTTACCTCTGACTGGACTGAGAGCCCCAATACGACCAAGAACAGCTCCACAAGTCACAGAAGCAAATAGCTTAGGTTAGGCAAAGAGCAGCTCCCTGAGATACAGAATCTGCCAGCTCTACTTACACCAAGAACCAAGATTGGACCCAGAGGGGCCCCCTGAGACACAGACACAAAAAAGCACAGAGTGGATCAATAGCAACTCAATCAGACACAGGCACCTCTTATACCTATTAGAGAAGGAGATGGGCAGATATTAAGGCAAAAATACATACAATAACAGGAAGAGCAATATGGCATCAACAGAACCTAGCACTCCTCGATCAGCAAGACCTGAAAATCACAATGTAGAAGAAGCAGAACAAATCTACCTCTACAAAAGCTTCATGAAGATGCTAGCAGCCTTGCAAGAAAAAATGAAAAATAAATTGAGGACAAAACAAATAAATTATTAGAATAAATCAATTAATCCCTTAAAGAAAGCCAAGAAAACCCTGAAAAAGCAATAAAAAGGTGAGGGAAACAGTTCAAGACCTGAAAAGTGAAAAAGAAACAATGAAGAAGACACAAACAGAGGGAATGCTGGAAACAGAAAATCTGAGTAAATGAACACGAAATACAGATGTAAGCATAACCCACAAAATTCAAGAGATGAAGCCGGGCGGTGGTGGTGCATGCCTTTAATCCCAACACTCGGGAGGCAGAGCCAGGCGGATCTCTGTGAGTTCAAGGCCAGCCTGGGCTACCAAGTGAGTCCCAGGAAAGGCACAAAGCTACACAGAGAAACCCTGTCTTGAAAAACCAAAATAAATAAATAAATAAATAAATAAATAAATAAATAAATAAAAAATTCAAGAGATTGAAGAGAGAATCTCTGGTGTAGAGGATACAATAGAGGAAATAGTTTCATCAGTCAAAGAAAATACCAAAGCCAAAAAAGTCATAACACAAAATGTCCAAGAAATATGGGACACCATTGCCACACCAACTCCAGTGTCATTCATGTGACATGAACAATTATGTCTATAATAGTGGATGGGAGATATGTGTTCCACAGGACTAAACTCCATGGAGGTCACTGGCAGAGTGCCTATATTATGCCTCCTTCTTGGAGAAGACATACTTCATGTATCATGAGCTCCCTGGGCTATGGGTTCTGTATAATTGCTTTTCTGATAATGTTCTAATTAATCTATGAAGCACAACCAAAATTAATAAATGCTTGGGTTGTGAACTATGGAGGAAAAGGGAATCTGGACATGGATTTTAATCAGCTATAACAGAATGAGCTATTTTTCAAGACCCCAAGCCACTAGATAAAGAAAGTATAATAGTTCAGGCAATTCTAGGGAATGAACACTCACCCACTAGGAATCCTTTAGGAATCCCAACTATAGTGATTTATGGCAAAAGACATTATCTCACAGGAGGCAGATGGTGGGCCTCTCTATTGAGGAAGTTCAGCGTGGAAAACTTAAGGACTACAGCAAAATCCCTTCCCCTTACAGGAGTAAAAGTACAAGAGTCCATATTCCAACAGATAAAAAGGTTTTATATTAAAAGAGATATGTGATAAAAAAGAAACTAAAGAAAGACTTAGAGAGGGTCTACAGAATCCAAATTGGCTAAGTGGGTCATGAGAACCAAAAAAGTAGAATTACATAATAAACTAGATAAGTTGAAGGACACAGCTGCAACCGCAAAGAAGTCTATACAAGTCTAGGGACTATACTAAGTTTGAAAAACACAGACTGCTCTTTGGGTCATAATGTTCTTGTGGGTAAAAGGATATGTCTAGCACAGATTAATAATTGTGTGCTTGCTGTTTTTTTAAAGATGATGTAATTGAATTATTGCCAAGCTCTTGTTCCTTGTATGACTTGATAGATTTCTTTTCTGTATATAAACTGCTGATTTGCAGAAGTAAAATTGCATCAGGTTCAAACCACTTCTGAGTGTGTTGTCTGTCTGTCATTCGCTGAATCCTTGCCTTCCTGACTACCCAAGCCATGGTTCCCCTATGGTTGTGGTACCCCCATGGGCCAGTCCATGGCACAACATGAAAAAACCAAACCTAAGAATAATAGAGATAAAAGAAGAAGAATACCAACTCAAAGACACAGAAAATACATTCAACAAGATCATAGAAGATAACTTTCCCAAATTAAAGAAGGAAATACCTATGAAGATACAAGAAGCCTATAGAACACCAAACAGACTAGAAGGCCTCAAAAAGTCCCCTCACCACATAATAATTACACAACTAAACCTACAGAATAAAGAAAGAATATTAAGAGCAGTGAAAGAAAAAGGCCAAGTGACTTACAATGGCAGACTGATCAGAATATCAACCAAATTGTCAATGTAGACTTTGAAAGCCAGAAGGACCTGGACAAATGTAATGCAGACACTGAGAGACCATGGATGCCAGCCTAGACTAATATACCCAGCAAACTCTTCAATCAATATAGATGGAGTAAATAAGATATTCCAAGACAAAACCAAATTTAAACAATACCTATCCACAAATCCAGCCCTACAAAAAGCACTAGAAGGGAAATTCCAACTTAAGGAATTCAGATACACCCATGAAAACACAGGCAATAGATAACACCACAGCAGTAAACCCCAAAGAAGAGAAGTACATACACACTACCACCAAAAGACAACAGGGACTTACAATCACTGGTCATTAATATCAGTGGATTTAATTCACCTATAAAAAGACACAGGCTAACAGAATGGATATAAAAGCAGGACCCATCTTTCTGCTGCATACAAGAAACACACCTTAATTTCAAAGATAGACACTACCTCAGAATAAAAGGCTGGGAAAAGTCTTTCCAATCAAATGGTCTTAAGAAGCAAGCTGGTGTGGGTATCCTAATATACAACAAAATAGAATTCTAACTAAAATAAACCCAGGACCAGAGGGTTTCAATGCAGAATTCTACCAGAACTTCAAAAAAGAGTTAATACAAATACAATTTAAATTGTTCCACACAATAGAAACAGAGGAACATTACCAAAATCCTTCTATGAGGCTACAGTTACTCTGTTTCCCAAGTCAAACAAAGATGCAACAAAGAAGGAAAATTACAGACCAATCTCCTTCAAGAACATTGATACAAAAACACTCAATAAAATACTGGCAAACAGACTCCAAGAACATATCAAAAATATTATCCATCATGATCAAGTAGGCTTTATCCCAGAGATGCAAGGTTGGTTCAACATATGAAAATCTGTCAATGTAATACACTATATAAACAAAACTGCAAGAAAAAAAAAAAACATATGATCATTTCATTAGATGCTGAAAGGACCTTTGACAAAATCCAACACCACTGCATGATGAAGGTCTTGGAGATCAGGAATACAGAGAATGTACATAAACTTAATAAAGCCATTTACAGCAAGTCAACAGCCAACATCAAATTAAATTGACAGAAACCAAAAGCGATCCCAGTAAAATCAGGAACAAGACAAGGCTGTCTACTCTCCCCATATTTATTCAATATGGTATAGAAGTTCTAGATAGGGCAATAAGACAACAAAAAGAGATCAAGGGGATAAAATTGGAAAGGAAGAAATCAAACTTTCACTATTTGCTGATGACATGATAGTATACATAAGTCACCCCAGAAATTTGACCAAGGAACACTTATAGCTGATAAACACCTTCAGTAATGTGGCACAATACAATAACTCAAAAAATAAGTAGCCCTCATATACACAAATGACAAATGGGTTGAGAAAGAAATCAGAGAATCATCACCATTTACAATAGCCACAAATAATATAAACTACTTTGGGGTAACTCCAATTAAGCAAATGAAGAACCTCTATGACAAGAACTTTAAGTATTTGAAGAAAGAAATTGAAGAAGATATCGGGAAAATGAAAGATCTCCCATGCTCATGTATAAGTAAATTAACATAGTAAAAATGGCAATCTTACCAAAAAGCAATCTACAGATTCAATGCAATCCCCATCAAAATTCCAACACAGTTCTTCACAGAACAGGAAAGAACAATACTCAGCTTCATGTGGAAAAAACAGAAAACTCAGGATAGCTCAAAGAATCTTGTACAACAAAGCAACCTCTGGAGGCATCAAAATCCCTGACTACAAACTCTACTATAGAGCTACAGTAATAAAAACAGCTTGGTACTGGCATAAAAACCAACATGTGGACCAATGGAATCGAATTGAAGACCCTCACATTAATCCACACACATATGAACACCTAATTTTTGACAAAGAATCCAAAACTATACAATAGAAAAACAGAAAGCAACTTCAATAAATGGTGCTGGCTTAAATGGATGTCAACTGTAGAAGACTGTAAATAGATCCATATCTGTCACTGTGCACAAAACTTAAATCCAAGTGGAACAAAGGCCTCAACATAAACCCAGTTACTCTGAACCTGATAGAAGAGAAATTAGGAAGTAGTTTTGATCGTAATGGCACCTGAGATCACTTCGTAAATATGACACCAGTAGCACAGACACTGAGAGCATTAATAAATTGGACCTCTTGAAACTGAGAATCTTTTGTAGGGTAAAGGACATGGTCAGTGAGACAAAATGCCAGCCTATAGAATGGGAAAAGATTTTCACCAACTCCATACCCGACAGAGGGTTGGTGTGATGGTATTGTGTTCCCCAAAACTTTGTGAACCCTAATAAACTTATCTGGAGTCAGAGACAAAATAGCCACAATATTAAACATAGAAGTTAGGTAATGGTAGCACATGCCTTTAATCCTAGCATTCCAGAGGCAGAAATCCATCTGTTCAAGGATACAGCTAAGCATGGTGACTCATGCCTTTAATCCCAGAAAGCAAGCCTTTAATCCCAGGGAGTGATAGTAGAAAGCAGAAAGGTATATAAGGCATGAGGACTAGAAACTAGAAGCATTTGCCTGGTTAAGCTTCAGGCTTTCGAGCAGCAGTTCAGCTGAGAGCCATTGGGATGAGGACATAGAGGCCTCCAGTCTAAGGAAACAAGACCAGCTGAGGATCCGGCGAGGTGAGGTTACATGTGGCTTGTTCTGTCTCTCTGACCTTCCAGCAGTTCACCCCAATACCTGACCCAGGTTTATTTAATTAATAAGACTTGCTAAGATTCATGCTACAGGTTGGTGTCCAGAATATATAAAGAACACAAGGAACTAGACATCAAAATACCTAACAGTCCAATTAAAAAATGGACTATAGAGCTAAACAGAGAACTCTCAACAGAAGAATCTCAAATGGCTGAAAGACATTGCTTAACATCCTTAGACATCAGGGAAATGTAAATCAAAACAACTCTGAGATACCATCTTATACCTGTCAGAATAGCTAAGATCAAAAACACTGATGACAGCTGATGTTGGGGAGGTTGTGGAGAAAAGGGATCACTCCTCCACTCTTGGTGGGAATTCAAACTTGTACAGCCACTCTAGAAATCAGTATGGCGGTTTCTCTGAAAATTGGGAATCAATCTTCCTCAAGGTCCAGCTATTCCACTTTTGGTCATATATCCAAGGAATGCTCGATCATATCATAAGGACACATGCTCAACTATGTTCATAGCAGCATTATTTGTAATAGACAGAATGTGGAAACAACCTAGATGCCCCTCAACTGAAGAATGGATTAAGAAAATGTGGTACATATACACAATGGAGTACTACTCAGCAGAGAAAAACAATGATATCATGAGGGTTGCAGGCAAATGGGGAGAACTAGAAAATATCATCCTGAGAGAGACAACCCAGACTCAGAAAGACAAACATGGTATGTAGTCACTCATGAATGGATACTAGATGTAAAGCAAAGGACACCCAGACTGCAACCCACACCTCCATGGAGACTAGCTTGTAAGTACGACCCCAGGATAGAAAAAGGGATCACTCAGTGATAGAGAAATGGATGAGATCTACATGAGAAAACTGGGGGTTTGGAGGTTTATGGAGCACAAGTGTCAGAGGAAAGAGAGCTTAGGGGAGCGGGGAGTACTAGCTGAATCAGGAATAGAGTAGGAGAACAAGGAAAGAAAGAACATGATAAATAAAGAAACCATGGGAATGGGGAGAAGCAGAGTGCTAGAGAGGTCCCCAAGAATCCACAAAGATGACTCCACTATAGACTACTGGCCTGGCAATGGTCAACAGGTTGCCTGACCAGACCTACTGTGGTGACTGGATGAGCAAACACCCTAACTGTCATGATAGAACCCTCATCCAGTGACTGATGGAAACAGATGCAGAGATCCACAGCCGGGTCCAAGATCGAGCTCCAGGAGCACATTTGACCAGAGAGAGGAGGAATGCTATGAGCAAGAAATATTGAGACCATGATTGGAAAAAGTACAGAGACAACTAGCCAAACTAGTGGAAACACATAAACTGTGGACCAATAGCTGAGGAGCCCCCATGGCACTGGACTAGGTCCTCTGGATAAGCAATACAGTTGTTTAGATTGAACTCTTTAGGGGGCCCCATGCAGTGGGACCAGGACCTCTCCTTAGTGCATTTTGGATACTGGTGCCTATGGTGAGACACTGTGCAGCCTTGGTGATTGGACCTGCCTCAACTGAGTGTACCAGGCTCTGCTGACTCCCCAGGAGAGACCTTTCCTTGGAGGAGGTGGGAATGGGTGGTGTATTTTTGGGAAAGAATGGGGGTGGGTTGAGGGAAGACAGGGGAATCTGTGCTTGATATGTAACATGAATAGAAAATCTCTTAATAAAAAATTTTTAATTTTTTTTAAATTAAAAAAAAGATTCATGTTACATTAGACAATACAAATCAAGAGAAGGAATAAAGCCCAAGAGAAAGCACAAGAATCAAAGACCCACTCATTCAGCCACCTGGGATTCACAGAAATAACACTAAACTGGGAGCCATAATGCAAATACAAAGGACCTGGTCCTGATCCATGCAGGTCGTGTGTATGCTATCTCTGTCTCTGAGTTCTTATGAGCTTTGGACATGTTGAATTTGGAGGGGATTGTTTTCTTGTCTTCCAAACCTTCTGACTCTTAGTCTTTTTCCTCCCCCCTGTGAGGAGCCCTGAGCTCTGAATGGAGAGATATATTTAGTGCTGGTTGTTTCAAGATCTCTCACCTTCTTTATATTTTCTGATGGTAGATCTCACTATTGGTAGCCATCAGCTGTAGGAAGAACCTTTTCTAATGACAAGAAAAGAGACACTGGTTTTTAAGATAGCAGAATATAATTAGGAGCCATCTTATCACTTACTTTTTTCTTTTCATAAATTGTATTACTTAATTTTATCCAATGTATCTGTGTTATCTAGACTCAGGGTCTTGAGCATGTAAGCAGTGTACGGTAAGTTCTCTCTTGTGGAGTGTGCCTTAAGTAAAATTAGTTATCTGTTGGTACTAGCTTTTTGTCACCATTGCCCCAGCTTATATTTCAGGCAGTATAGCATTGTGTGTATAAGGTTTGTAGTTGGCCAAGTGTTTACATTTTTCTTTTATGAGCTTACAGAGTAGCTCCTATAACAAATACACTGGAACATGGGAGAAAAGCCTCTATGTAGGGACTAGCTTGATGTCTCCATCTTCAATGAGTTCTGTAGGTGCCCTCTTCAGCAATGGAACCTTGGTGTCAGTTTGTGGAGAGCAATCTTTACTCTTAGCAACATCCTGGTTTTTTCTGGATCCCAGTGGGTCACTTTTGGCCAACAACTCAATTAGAAGTAACCCAATCCAGGTACAAAAAAAGCTTCATTTGGAGAAAAAAAAAGATGAGCAGTTGGGACTCTGTTATGGGGATACTTTATTTGTGCTGAAATGTGATTTTATTTGTATGTTAATAAATAAAGTTCCTGGAGATCAGAGGACATAGTGAGCCAGCAATAGCAGTCAGGCGGTGGAAGCCCATGCCTTTAATTGATCACTTGGCAGGCAGAGACTCTGTGTGGTCAAGGACACAGCCAAACCTGGTGAGAAGAGCCTTTAATCCCATTACCAACCATAGAGACCTGGAGATCTGTATAGAAAGGTAGTGACGAGGAAGTCATATGGTTGGGTTTAGAGCCAATGAAAAGGCATCAGAGAAAGGTACTAAAAACACAAGTCAGGCAGAAAGAAACTCTCTCTGTGGGGAAGCTATAACAGCATGACAGCAAGGTGGTAAGATAAAGTAGTTGTGCTGGGCACTGGTGGCACACTCCCTTAAATCCCAGCACTCAGGAGTCAGAGGCAAGCAGATCTCTATGAGTTGGAGACTAGACTGGTCTACAGAGTGAGTTCCAGGAAAGGCACAAAGCTACACAGAGAAACCCTGTCTCAAAAAAAAAAAGAAAAAAAAAGATAAGGTAGTTTTGACTCTCTGATCTCTTTGGCTATTTAACTCTGTATTTGGCTCCATGTTTCTTATTTACTAAGACTCTTTAGAATTCTGTCTACACTCTGTGTACTGTAATATTGACAATTTCATTAAAATACCTTTATGTACATATGTATTTGAGGAAGTTTAAACTGTAATAGGGTTCTATACTAACCTTCAAATGGCCCTTGATTTTAGATATTTCTCTCCATATTCTCTCCCATAACCTCTTCCCCCTTCCTTTCCCCACTTGATTCTCCCATTCTAGCCTACTACACTCAGCCATCCCTAATTGTCTATTCAATATTACTTTTCTAATGAGATCTAACTAATCCCTCCAGTCCCCTATCATGTGCATACTCCCTGTGGTTCCATCAATTTTAGCATTGTTATCAATGACTTCACAGCTAATATCCACATATAAGCAAATATATGCAATATTTATATCTCTGATTCTAGAATACCTCACTTGGTATATTTTTTTCTCATTCCACTCATTTTCCTTCCAAGTTCATGATGTCACTATTTTATCAGCTGAGTACTCCATTGTAGAAATGTTCCACTTTTCTTTATCTATTCTTCTGTTTATGAGAATCTATGATGGTTTTTAAATTCTGACTATTAATGGAGAAACAAGGAACATAGATGAGCAAGTGTTTCAGTGGTAGGATAAACATCCTTTGGATATATGCCCAAGCATGGTTTAGCTAGATCTTTTTTTTTTTTTTTTTGGTTTTTCGAGACAGGGTTTCTTTGTGTAGCTTTGCGCCTTTCCTGGAGCTCACTTGGTAGCCCAGGCTGGCCTCGAATTCACAGAGATCAGCCTGGCTCTGCCTCCCAAGTGCTGGGATTAAAGGCGTGTGCCACCACTGCCCAGTCTAGCTAGATCTTGAGGTGGATTGATTGCTATCTTCTAGACAAGCTGCCACACTGATTTTCATAGTGACTCTGTGGTTTTGCACTCCTATCTGCAATGTATGAATGCTCTTACTTCACATTCCTGCCAGCTCTACTTTCCTTTGTGTTGTGGATCTTTGCCATTTTGACAGGTGTAAGATGAAATCTCAGTGTAGACTGGATTTGTAATGATATGACTGCTAATGATGGTGAACTTTTCCTTAAGTGTTTCTCAGCCATTTGTGTTTCCTCTTTCTCATTCTGAAGGCTACTGCATGGTCTGAATGGCATTGTCCTTTGCCATGCACAAGCTTCTCAGACAGACAGACAAAACAGCATTCAAGCAGGCAAAGAACCTCCTCAATACAAACAGACAGCAAAGATACTTCTTCCTATCATGAACATTGCAGATCATATTTCCTGTATGTCTGTAATAAGCTCTGTCTAAGAAGAACTGTTTTTGATACAAAATTCATCTGTAATATCTGATGTGATCCAAGTCAACTACTACCAATGATAATCAGAGCTTGTTAGGAAATTTGCCTAAAAGGAATTGTGTCTGTGAGCTTCATGTCCAATTACATAGATCTAATCATAAGGGATATGGAGCAGAAGAATTATCATAAATGAAATTATTATCTTTTAGTTATCCCCTGGAATTAGGGACTCATACACAGAGCCACAGGCCAGAGAGTGATTATGAAACCCACAGAGACAAACAGTGTAATAAAAAAAATTACTTTTTGAAAAGTACTTCACTCCTTGCAGTAACTTGAATAATAAAAAGAGTCACATGGATGGGTTCATGCATAATTGATACACGGGCTTCTCCATGACACTTCATGCTGCACTTTGCTCAGGCTCTCTTCTCAGCTACATTACAAAGATGTTGTCTTTGATCTTTGTCTTCCTGGTCCTGAAGCCTGCCTTAATTCTCTGCAGTTTGACTGACCCTGTGTGCTTTTTCAGAGTAAAAGACAAGGAAAACCCAGAAGGAGATAAAGACATTGATTGTTCCTTTTTCATTTATACAGAACATGGAAACATGAAAAATGATTATTTCAGTGGGAATCTTGATAAGCAGTAAGTGGCTCTTTCACAAAGTAATTTTTGTTTATCATGGTAGATGATACATTCTAGGGCTGCGGATAGTTAGACCATTATTCTGTGTGTCGTCTTTCTGTCTTGTCCTCCCTCTTTTAGGACATTAACCAAATTTCTTTCATATTTAATGAAAGTTATTGTCCTGTTTCTTATGGTATAGGGGTTAACTTTTTTGTATTTCTCTCTCCTTCTCTCTCTCTCTCTCTCTCTCTCTCTCTCTCTCTCTCTATATATATATATATATATATATATATATATATATATATATATATATATATATATATATATCTGGTTTTTTTGAGACAGGGTTTCTCTTTGTAGCTTTGGATCTGTCCTGGAACCTGGAACTCATTCTGTAGCCCAGGCTGGCCTCCAACTCACAGATATCAGACTGCCTCTGCCCCCGAGTGCTGGGATTAAAGGCGTGTGCCACCACCACCCTGCTAACTTTTTTGTATTTCTCAAGTCACAGATTCTAGACAGGAAGCTGAATGAATGATCCATGCTATCAACTTTGCTTTTAGAGAAAATCCATTAATATGAAAATTCCCAATTGGTGTCATGTGATGTTCCTAAAAAAACATAGAACTAAACACTGCTCTTAGTTTATTTCATAGAGGCTACAATAAAGTGGTCTTTCTTTTGCCTGCTACAGTTTGTGTGTGTGTGTGTGTGTGTGTGTATGTGTGTGTGTGTTTTCATGAGCACAAAATGCCAAATTCCTATACAGTGGACCTTGGTATATTTGCCCTGACTTTTAGTTAAATATATTAAAAAGGTGGGGAGATATTATTCAAATAACATATTTGTCATAATTTTACAGCTGTTGTGTTCTTTGATTCCTGCTGCTGAAATCAGGTGTGGAAAAACCATATCTATTCCCTATTATAGTTTTATGCCACCTTTTCCTCTACAGTCGGTTACATATGCACATTCATCATTTTTGTTGAATAAACAATGTCAGAACTTCTTTCAAAGTTCTAGGTTAGAACCACATGAATCATTCCATTAGAGTGCCCCAGTAGTCAGTTTGTTCATCGCTAGAATAGATGGTACCGCTTCAAGCAATGATTTACTATTTTACTTTAGATGTGCTAGAATATAATGTGTTGTCTGTGGTACCTGCTAACAGTTGAGAGAGAAGTACTAAGGTAATAAATTCATCCAAATTTCTCAGGGATGAAGCCCATTTATTGATTACAAATTGCATATTTCATTTTGCTGAATATGCTTTCATTTATTAATTTTATTCCACATTTGAATCTCTTTCTCCCCATTCCCTAATTATATAAAATAAATTTGTTTATTGCAAGAATGAGTACACTACACAATAATTGTTTTATATTTTTGACCATAATTTTCCTTCATCAATGAGGTTACTGATTGATATTTCAGCTGACAGAATTGGTACAATGTCTCTTGGAGTTTGATAGGGAAGCTATCAAAAATAACATTCTAAATTTGGGTAAAAACACATCTCTAGGTGTGGCATTGTATATGTTTGAGAATTATCACAGTTTTTAGTTTTAGATAAAGGTTATGTTCAGTTTTTGATATCATATCTTAGTATGAAATTCTACACAGAGAAGAAAGTTTGTGGCTGTATTACAAAATAGAAAAATTTCAGAAGAATTTAAAAACCATAGAAGAAGTAAAACAAAGTGTTTTACTATGTGTTGATCATTCATCTGTTTATCAAAAATATCCTTAGGTTTCAAGGAGAATTTAGAGCAATGAGCAAGTGATCATATAATAGTTATAAAATAATTTTCATGGTAATACGGAATATGGAGAAGATGACCCAGACATCCAAATGATCAGATACAAATGAGGAAAAATGAGGCAATTTGAGTAGAATTTGAACTAAAAAATGTTCACCAATACCTATATCATGTCTTCCATAAACCTATGATTGTCTCCACATTGCAGGCAGGCTGTGCCTTGAAAGTCATGGACAGGATGTTTTTAATTCATTTCACTCACTCAAATTTCACCAGCTAATGAATTAATATGCCTCAGTGATGTGACCTCCTATTTTAAGATGATGGGGAATTTTATGTCTGAAATTCTGGAACTTGAAATTGCATAATCATTCTACATCTATGCTTATATATTTACATGACACAAGATGAGCATGGTCCAGAGAAATGTTTTAATTTCTCTTAATTTATGATGATTAATGAAGAAAATGGCAAGGCAAATGTCTTCTTCCTAGATTCCTTTGTCTGGATTTTTACTAATACAAAGTAATTGATTAGTATAGAAACTTTCTCATGGAGGCATAAATGCCTCACTTCTTAAACAATGGTTCTGACCATATCCTGAATTTTCTTCATATACTTATATCCTTATTACAGACAAGATATTTTGTATCTTAATAGCTATTAAGTCTTATTTATTATATAGCAAACATGTTTCCAGATTAATGTATGTTTCTCTTTCTGTATTGTGATTAAACAGCAGTTTTTCTTTTATGGCTATTCGATATGATTTTCTAAGCATTGTTTACATGGTTCTACCATGATTAGAAACAAAGATATCACATTTGTAAAGCAAATGAATTTACAGAAGTAAAATATGTGATTATTTATGCACCTACATGGTTTATTATCTGAATAAATAAATATATAATTTAGACCATTGTGAATAAAATATGAAATTCTGAAACATGGCCAGGATGAATGAGATTCAGCAAAACTAAACACATATTCATCATCTCAAATAAGACTCTTCTGTGGAACTATAAATTGGTATTACAAAGAGACATTCTGCCTATGTATCTATTAGTAAAATCTTTAAGGTTATTGTTTAGCTCTATGTGAATAGCATGGATAAGGAAAGCAGCACACGAATTTTAATGGAAATTACAATATCATACATATTTTGTCACACTATTACTACTAATGTCCTATACCATCACAGTGAACATAGAGGAGAAGTGGTAGTCCAGTGATTTGTTTTCATGTGCTTTGTAGAACATCTGGAACTTACTTTGTGGCGTTAGAAAATTTAATATAAATTTATTGTATATGTATACACTTTAATGTAGAAAATGAATAGTATGTTCCATTAATTCGCTAAATTCTATGGATCATCATAGCTGTCATCAGATGTAATTTGTCAGTAGTATTGTTTGTTTATACAGTTCCTGGTCATTTTACAACACTTATTTGAATGAGCATTTAGATGTGTCATTTAACAAGCAAAATTTCAAATACTCCAATTCCTCTGTTGACATTCATAATGAGAATTTATGACTGAGAAAAGGATTCTTCTTGTGGTATCTATTATTCTTTATAAGCTGGAATTTGATTGACATAAGAGAGGAAAGTAAGGTTATTATATGTATATATTCTGTATATTTCTAAAGTTGTTGGAGACTAAATGTGAGGGATACACAAATGCTTGAACTGTATATCATGATCTTCATGTTAGCATTGTTTGTATATAACAGGAAACTAACTCCCTCCACTGGAGTTAGGATCACAATTTTGCCTATAATTTTCTACTATTTGTCCAAACCATGCTGAAAATGTTCTAGTCATACATATTTCCCATATGGATGTATAGTGATGAGAGGTAACCAAAGCAATCAATCAATCTCCATTCAGATTGAGTTCAATCTCCAAAACTGTGAGCTTTCCTGAACAATGCAGGAAGGATTCACTTATTTTCTCACATAACTACACCAACTGTGTTACATATCTAAAATTTATTACTAAGTTGAGGGTTGAATGAAATGTGTTATGATCATATTTCCAACCTTCCAACAACTTCCTAAGATCCATGCCACTTTCTCCAACCACCCTACTTTGTCTCACTTCTTTTAATGCATCACAGGTCTAAAATGTACCGTCCAATTTCTCTTGAAAAAATGGCTTCCACTGGAAAATGTTTAACCATCAAAGTGCGATAAACTTTAAAAAAAATTAAAAACTGGCCTCCATCTTTCAGTTATTTATCAATTGCCAATATTGTTTTAGTTTCTAGTCATCTGTGTGAAGAAAACATTGGAGTAAGTTTCTTTCTTTTTTCTAAATATAGTGATATTTTACAGAATGGTAGGGGGCTTGTGACTCATTAGAACATTTAAGTTATAAAGTTCACAATGCCACTTCACTTTCATAGATAGTGTCCTGCATCCCAGAGGAAAACCTTATCTGATAAACTCCAGGATTTTTAAGGTTAAAAAGAAAAATAACAACTGATAAGTAGAGGCATCCCAAGCAGATGAAAAAATGTAGCATCATTGATGATGGCACAAGGTAGCAATGGATACTTTTTGAAATAAAGCAATAAACCTTTGAAGATTTTATATAGAAAACTCTCAATATAAAATTATTAAATAATAAAATTGTTAATTTAAATTGACCTATGATTCCAAAGGGGAAAAACACAAATCTAAAATAGGTAATTTGTTTAAGCCTTTTGTTTTTGTTTCTGTTACGATACATTTTATAGTCTACTTGTTTAAAAGAATGAGTGAAATGAAGTACAGATGTGTGCATCCATCCCCACAGTCATGTTCAAAATATATAGAACATTTCACAAGGAATTATGAATAATGTACTGCTCAGCTGTCAACATTTTTCCCCTTATTTCTACATATTCCTGAATCTACATTCTATCCTATAAAGTTCCAGTTGGGCTTTTCACATGAATGAGATAATCTGCTTTTTTAACCTAATATGATATTTTCCCAGGGCTATCTACATTACAACACGGATCAAACTTATATCCCCTGTATTTTTTATTGAAAAATCATTTTCATGCATTATATTCTGATTATAGGTTTCACACCCCCAACTCCTCTGAGATCCTCTGCACTGCCCCTCCTCTCTGAAACCATACCCTTTCTTTCTCTTGATGGAAAACAAAGAATCTTCTAAATAAGAGTTAGAAAATAAGATGAAACATATAACAAATCAAATGGGTAACACAATCATCAAACAGAAGAAATAAAAAGAATGAGATACACAAATAGATAATAAGAGACACACATTCTTACGTACAGGAATCCCATAAAAACACAAAACTGGAAGACATAATACAAATCCAAAGGATCTTAAGGATAAATAATTTTAAAGTCATGAAAAATATATTATTATACAATGAAGTCGCACAGATACCATTGAGTTTATATTCGTTTGGCCATTTACTGCCCTTTGGGCCAGCCCCAAATGGTGGTTTGTGTCCCCAGGGACACTCTTTTCAAGAGAACTAAATTTCTGTTTGCAAGTAGATATTGATAGGAGATACTTTCTGAATTTAGGATAGTTTTTCCACTGAGCAATGGACTCCATCTGACACTGATGTGAGCAGGTCTTGTGTATGCCGCCTAAGCTTCTGTGAGGTCATGTGCATTAGTCCTGAGCATAGTATACCATATTTATTTTGTGTTCTCAATCCACTCTAGCTCTTACAAATCTTTCCACCTCTTCTGCCATGGAGTTTCTTCAGCTCTGTGGGATGTGTTGGTGCATTTGTTGGAGACATCACATGTAAAAGTTGTGCAAGGTCTCTCATTCTATGTACACTGTACAGCCGTGGATCTTGGTATATATATCTATATACTCTGGAGGAAGAAACTTTTCTGACAATGTCTGAGTAAGGAACACGTCAATCACCATGTTTGAAT
This sequence comes from Peromyscus leucopus, assembly GCF_004664715.2. Taxonomy (NCBI): domain Eukaryota; kingdom Metazoa; phylum Chordata; class Mammalia; order Rodentia; family Cricetidae; genus Peromyscus; species Peromyscus leucopus. The sequence goes on from NC_051063.1 coordinate 118,880,858, forward strand.
GAAATTAGCATTCATTTTATGTCCTTTACCAGAGCAATGGTCTTTGGTTTTTCCCCCTAGGTCCCTGTCCTATCTTTTGTGAGGTTCTTAGCCAGCATTGCAGTGTCAGACATATATTTGATCCCTTGGAATGGACCTAAACCAAGTCATTTATTATTTGGTTACTCCCATCAGCTTCATGCCACTGTTTCACTAGCACATCTTGCAGGCAGTCACCATTGTAGATGTTTAGGTTTGTGTTTACCTTTCTTGTTTTTCAGAGAACTTTGAGTACTATGAGCAGTAGTTAGCAGACATAAACACTCTAGGAAGGCAACAACAACTTGATTTCTTCATTTTTACTCAGTTGTGTAGGTGTCATCTTCAGCCATAGGGCCTTATCCCCAGTTTAAAAAGAGGAGCCTATAGCCTTGGTAGCAGCCTGTGCTATTGGAAAGTCCTTTTGGGGCTGATTGGCTAACTATTCAATAAAATGTAACCCATTCTTGGTGCTATAAGCTCCCTGTGTTTATAAGTCCTGTCTGTATATTTGCTGCTTGATCTCAACTGGTATTTCTCAGTTTCATTCAGGTTGCCTTCATAAATGCATGTTAGGAATGTTACACTATTTTAGATTTCCATCCTATGAACACAGGCAAAAAATATCTCTATAGTAGGAAGCAGAGTCTTTTGGGTGTATGAACAAGAGTGGAATGCTAAAAATTTATGTCAACTAGACACAAGCTAAAGTCATCTAAGATGAGGTACACTCAGTTAAGATAGTATCTCCATGATATTGGTTGTGGGCATGTCTGTGGAACATTTTCTTAATTAGGGATTGTTGTGGGAGGGCCCAGCCCATTGTGAGTTGTGCCATCTCTGGACTCGTAGTCCTGGGTCTATAAGAAAGCAGGCTGAACAAACCATGAGAAGAAAGCCAATAAGTAGTACCCCTCTATGGCTTCTTCAACAGCTCCTTTCTCCAGTTTCTTACACTATTGGTGTTGTGTCCTGACTTTCTTCTTTCATGAACAGGGATATGGAAGTATATGACAAATATACTCTTTCTCTATTAGTTTCCTTCTTGGTCATGGTGTTCCACTGCAGCATTAGAAACCCTGACTAAGACAGGTCAGATATCTGGATCTTGAAGTAGATCTATACCAAGATTCCTGAGGAAATACTGCATTAATCTTCATAAGGCTCTACAGGTTTGCATTCCCACAAGCAATGGGTGAGTCTTCCCATTAGTATGCATTCTTGCAGCATAAACTAGAATTTGTTTGATTGATGTTGGCCATACTGTATATAGTTGGATAAACTTTCAAAGTACATTTAATATAGGTACCCTGATAAGTAAGGATCTTTTCTCATTTTCCAGTCTGCCACTCTATCCTAATGGTGGTAGGTTTTTGGTTTGTTGTTGTTGTTATTGTTGTTGTTGTTTTGCCATACAAAAGGTTTTCAGTTTCATGAGGTCTCATTTACATATCGCCATTTTGGTACCTTTGCTATCAGTGTTCTGTTCAGAAAAAAAAAAAACTTTCATGGAAACCATGAGTACAAGACTATTCCTCAATTTTCTCTTTTAAGAGCTCTAGCATATCTGGTCTTAAACTGAGGTCTTCTATCCACTTGAATTTGAGTTTTGTGCTGGGTGATAGGTATAGATAAATTTGTGTTCTCCATGCATCCATTCAGTTTGGCTAGCACCATTTATTAAAGATGTTTAGTTTTGCACAGTGTATTTCTGGCCTCTTTATCATAAAATAGATATCCATAGGTGTGGGAGAATTCAATTTTAACAATGCATACCCATCTCCAGTGGAATGGCAAGGGCCTCGATAATGTGACTTAACTTCAAGTCTTTCTGAAAGAGATAATTGTAAGAAATAAAAGAATATGACAAAGCTAAAGAAAAAGATTCAAACACAAACATGAAGAAATTATGAGAAAAATAATCATTCAATCAATTCCATGCTAGCTTCACAGCCCATGTCATGTCTAGTTACTTGAACATGTATTTAGTCACAAAGCAATACAGAAAATATGGATCATGCTAACACAACTTGTGAATCCAGCTCCTAGAACTGCTCTAGGGTTGTAAATAGAATGCCTTCAGACTAGTGGGATTTTAAAAAACTTTTTTTTTTATCTGAGGGTCTTTAGGAATAAGTCTCTATCTATTTGAGGGAAGCAGACTCATATATAGGATATGAGGGTCATGCTCTTTATTTCTCCACAGCTTCAAATCTATCTCAAGTTGCAATTCTCTTGCTCTCTTTGTCGTACACAGCTATATACATGTTTAACTAGAGGCTTTTTGCAATAAAAAGGAAAGTTACAAAATCTGCATCTGAAGGTCATAGCAGATCCATTTACTATGACTATGCTTAGGTCGCAAATGTAAAAATATGTTTCTTTGTCCTGGAGCTAGAGAGTTTCTCTCAGGGTCCTGCCAAGCCCTGGCAGTCTGACATCAGACTTATAAAATAAACACACAGACGTTTATAGTTTTTAAACTGTTTGGCCTAATGGCTCAGGCTTCTTGTTAACTGTTCTTATATCTTAAATTAATCCATTTCTATTATTCTATAAGTTGCCACGTGGCTCATGGCATACTGGTATCTTAAGATCTTCTCATGACAGTGGCTGGCAGCATCTCTCTGACTCAGCCTTCCACTTTCCAGAATTCCCCTCTCTGCTTGTCTTGCCTATGCTTCCTCCCAGCTACTGGCCAATCAGCATTTCATTTATACAGAGCAATATCCAAAGCATTTCCCCTTTTCTTTTTGTTTCAAAAAGGAAGGTTTTAACTTTCACATAGTAAAATTACAGATAACAAAATAATTATCAAGCAAGAATTATAGTTATACTGTTTAGTCTATTAATAATGTCTAGTCTATTTCTATTTGGCAAAATTAAAGAAGACATCCTATCTATCTTATATTTGTGAGTTTAAGGTTTTATATCTAACTTATCTTTTGTCATAACTAAGGAAAATTGTAACTATCTAGCTTCAACTACATCAAAGACCTCAGAAGGATATACTATTACCTGAGAAACAGGAGAAGGATGAAAACAATTTCGGTAGTCTTGCAGGATAGACAGAGACAGCTGGCAGCCTGGCCAGTCACCTAATGTTGCTTTGTAAAGTTGAGGCCCCTCAGTCATTTTTCTCAGTGTCCTGTAGAATGTCTGGCACTTTCCTCTGTGAAGCAGGAACTTGAAGGACCATTTTGTCAAGCAAAGTTCAGTGGTCACCTTTCTATGGGTCCTGCATGTCCAGTCAACCAAGCAGTCCAGGAAAGAACAGTTTATTACCCAAATGGCTATTTTTGCCAAGGTGAAGATAAATTCCATATGGAGTGTCTTTGATGTTCATCCTTCTCTCTGAAGTAAATCGGTACTGCCAGGAGCAGACATGTCTCATTGTCTAGAAAGTCTGAATTTTTTTTTTTTTGATTTTTCGAGACAGGGTTTCTCTGTGTAGCTTTGCGCCTTTCCTGGGACTCACTTGGTAGCCCAGGCTGGCCTCGAACTCACAGAGATCCGCCTGGCTCTGCCTCCCGAGTGCTGGGATTAAAGGCGTGCGCCACCACCACCCGGCTTGAAAGTCTGAATTTTTAAAACATTTTAAATTTCATATTCTGTAAGTCTTTGAAGTATTTGAAGATTACCTATCTCTCTGAAATATATCTATGTATACCTAGAAAACTTAACTAACATGTTACAAGTTTGACTATCATAGACGACTAATTATTAATCTGTATTTCTTAATTATCCTTTACAATCTAAATGAGTTACATAAACATAATACCTCAAACATACATATATATATATATATATATATATATATATATATATATATATATACTGTATAACAAAATTAAGGTTAAACTTGTATCTATGGACTAAAATCTATACCAATGTAAAACATTTTAAACAAGTTGTTGCTCTTTAAAAGTAGGTTTGACAATCTGCCCTTTTATCCTATCGTATCTATATCCTATATATCTATATCATTATCCTCTTTGTAACCCCCAATCATAAGAAAAGGACTTGTAATTCTATATAGAAGGCTGTGAAGCCAGACCATTTTCTGTAGCCCTTCCTAATTTTGATTTTTTTTTCCACATAAAGCTGTTTCCTTTGTGACTTGGTTAATTGTTACTTGTTATTTGGGACTTAAACAATAAACAATTACTTAGCTGAAAGTTTAGTTTTATTTATATATTGAGGTTAGGAGTTTGTAAAAGTGTTAATTACCAAAGAATGTAGTAGGGAGTAAATGCTGGACTCTGTGATCAATGAGGCCTGACTAGAGAAACTAGGATATTATTTTAGTTTACTTTGTGATGAATAACCTTGGTTAGACTTCTGTAACTCTCTCTTTGTGCATATCTATGATGTTTAACTTATGGTCCATTTCCAGAAACATTCAGTCTAGTTTGAATTTGATCTGAGGCCAAAAATCAGCCAAAAGTATGTGGCTCCTCTTAGAACTGAGAAGAAATTGCTGTTTTTTAGGTCAGTCTTGCTAGTGATAAAAAAAAAAACAGGTCCTAAAAGATTTATAAACCTTGTAGAATAATAATCTTTTTATGCAGCATATCCTAATATATTTTCTGTATATTTAAATTATACAACTTAATGAGAAGCCATCTTCCTGACCATCCACAGATATATGTGCCCATAATATTGAGATGGAATCAAGAGATTACATATACACATCAGTTGAGATTACACATTACATTTTAGGTATTGGGGAGATACCATAGCTATTTATGCACAAGTGAAATTACAGACAGAAGCAACAATGTCCAGAGTCTGTGGCCCTTTAAGCTGCGTCTGAAGAGGTTCTGCCATCAGAGAATTATTGATCTGGTGAGATGACACCTGAACTATGAATTGCCATCTGCTGTATATACTTGAGCTTCTAGTAAAACCATTGATACCAGCAGCTCTCAGAATGAGGCAATATCTAAAATACTCATAAACAACAAACACACTGAAATGAGATGTTAATGTTAAATAAGATCAAACTCTATATAAATGTATCAACACATTTACATTCTATCAAAATAACTCAATGAAAGAGAGACGCTAAAGTAAGTGTATTACACAGGACATAACAGGACAAGTCTAAAACAACTCTATGCAAGACCTGTTCTGTAATACAAAGCTGAGTATAGAGGTTGAAAGGCATCAGAACAGGCTAAGGGTCCACATAAAGAGAAGGTAATTCATTCCTCACTGGAAGCAGGTATAGTTATATACAGTCTTATATCACTAAATATTGGACATCCTCAAATACAAAATGAAATTAAGAAAGAATGTGAAAGGAAAGAGGGAGTATAAGAATTATTATGCTATTTGCATTACCTATGAATCCTTCAGCCTTTTCAGAGCTCTTGACACAGGAAGTTGGTGTACCCAGTCTTCATATCCTTACCAAAAAATATCTTTGTCCAGTGATGCCTGTGTATAAAAGTATAGCATTGGAGATAGCAGATAATACCCATTTATTTTCCACATATGTTCAATGTTAGAAGTACAAGATGATGGCATGAACAGATTCAATGGTAGCCAGTACAATATTTTCTAGTCCCTGATGGCATGCATACATTTTATGATGGTTACAGAAAATAGGCTGGAACTTTAAGAAAATTCAAAGTAAAAGAATCAATCACATTGGTATGAAATCCACCCCCCCAACACACACACACCAAAAAAGCCTTGAGAATCCTAATATTCTCTCAAAGGTATCACATCCTCATACATCAAAGAAATAGTACTTATGTGACCTACTAAAGAGACAAAGACAGACAAAAAATCAGTGCAATTCTTACATTGAGTGTGATTTAAAATTGTCATGCTGGAACCTAATCTCTCATGAATAGTGTGCTCTGTTTTCAGGATGACACCAAAGAATGTCCACTTGATTTTCTCTCTTTATTTTGCCATGGAAGAAATCAATAGGAACCGTCTTATTTTACCAAACATTTCTCTGCTAGTTAACATCAAATGTAACATGATGGAGGAGAAGAATAAATATGGTCTATCTCCAAAAAGAAGTGAAAACTTTCCTAACTACTACTGCAAAAATCAGAGAAAATATTTAATTGTACTTACAGGACCCACATGGGGAGTTTCTGCAAATTTTGGACCATTCCAGTACATGTCTAGAACTCCAGAGGTGAGTTGAGGTGGGATAATTTTAATGAAATACTTTCTCCTTCAAGTTGACTTTCTGAGTACCAAAAAGTTTAAAAGGCAGAGACTGAGTTTATATCTATTCAGTTCTATCAAAAATAGAAGGTCAGATACTTTCAGCATAAAACATAACAACTTTATCACAAAAAGACAGCAGAAGTCTGAAATATTTAACCAGAAAATTTAGTGTATTTGTAGTTTTTAGACAATCACAAGAAATGAGATTTTAATAATGAGGATAAGAATTCACATTTTCTAACACCCCCAGCATTTGCTTAGTACATGTAGGTCTTAGACCAAACATTATTTATTATATCTTCTTCATTTATGCTTATGTTCTATGTCCTCTAGCTCTACTATGGTTATTTTCAACCTCTCCTGAATGTCCATGAACAATTTCCTCATCTCTACCAGATGTCTCCCAAGGACACATCTCTACCACTAGCCATGGTGTCCCTACTGGTTCACTTCAGATGGAACTGGGTGGGAGTAATCGTTTCAGATGAAGACCATGGACTTCAGTTTCTTTCTGAATTGAGAGAGGAGATGCAAAGGAACATTGTCTGTTTAGCATTTGTGAGTATTATCATCCATGGAAATTTGTCATTCCTTAAAATGGCTGAGAAGTACTTTAACCAGATCATGATGTCTTCAGCAAGAGTTGTGATTGTTTATGGAGACAAAGACTCTACTGTTCAATTGAACTTTATACTATGGAAATCTGTAACATTTAACAGAATCTGGGTCAGTATGTCACAATTTGATAGAATCACAATTAAAGGAGATTTCTTGCTTAACTCACCCCATGGAACTCTCATTTATTCACATCAGAATTCTGAGATATCTGGTTTTAAACAATTTATGCAAAGAGTGCACCCTTCAAATTACAGTAATGAAATTTCATTGGTTAGACTATGGTGGATTTATTTTAATTGTTCTTTGTCATCATCTAATTGTAAGAAACTGAAAAATTGTTCTACCACAAATTTATTAAACTGGTTGTTTAGGCACCAGTTTGGAATGTCCATGAGTGACTCAAGTTATAACTTATACAATGCTGTGTATGCTGTGGCCCACTCACTCCATGAGATGCTTCTGCAACAAGTAGACATATGGTCAGAGAATGCTGGGAAAGGACTGGAATTGGACTCATGGAAGGTATTATTCTTGCATTGAACAGCCTGTATGTCATAGATATGACTTTGTTGAAGGGAACCATAGTTTTCTAAATGTAGGCAAACTACAAACTTTTCTTCCAGATGCCTATAATTCTGAACAATTTCAGTGCATATGATGAAGATCATGTTAGTGTCATAAATTTTATTACAGATGATACTGGCACAAGTCTGCCTTTTACATTCTAAGGGAAGAAATTTTGTCCAGAATATTTCAAACACAAACATTAATCTTATGTTTTTAAAATTTGGAAGGAAAATATTTTCTTGTGAATTCTTACATGATGAGAAAATGAATTTAGTTATATGATCAAAAAGTTGCTCCTCATTGGAATAAGTAGATTTCAGTTAATACTAATAATACTGCTACTTTTTGAACTATTATGGAACACAGTTACCTAGGTTATGATCAAATAACAATATTGCCAGGAAGAAGTAGAGAATTCATCTCTGATCTATGAGCATATAATTTAGGATGCACATGTTAGAGTATCAACACCAGTGAGAAAAATCTAACTTTAAAGTGTAGTGAACTTTAGGTTTGTATGTAATTTCTTTTATTTACTACTGAGTACTTCTAATAAAGTTATATTTTAGGAGAGGCAAATGAAAATTACCAGCATTATAAAATTCATATTTTCTGTCCTACTGTATAGGTATAGTTAAAACTAAAATAACAAATGTGTTTTAGATATTTTCTTATTTGAAGAACATACAATTTGTTAATACTCCTGGAGATCTGGTGAATATGAACCAAAAGACAAAACAGGATACAGAGTATGACATTTTCTATATCACAGATTTTAACCACTTTGGACTTAAAGTGAAAATAGGAAAGTTTTCTGGACATTTTCCAAGCAATCAACAATTGTACATATCTGATGAAATGATAGAGTGGGCCACAGATTTAAGACAGGTAATTTGGTCTTAACTCAAATGATTTGCATGTAGCACAAATATTCTAAAACAGCATGCTTCATCTTTGGGATAAAAGGTTTTGACATTTATTCATTTATTGACTCACTTCCACCCTCTATATTCTCTCTCTCTCTCTCTCTCTCTCTCTCTCTCTCTCTCTCTCTCTCTCTCTCTCTTTCTCTATCTATCTATCTATCTATCTCAATCTCTCTCCCTCTCTCCCCTCTGTGGGCTTCACAATACTTAAATCACCATACATTCATAATATTTGTCATAAAAACCAATGGATTTTTACTTTGTAACATATGTGTTTAAAAAGAGAATTTTCAGTGCTTCCATGTTGTGAATCACTGCAGCTTTTGCAACTCTCATTAAACCGTGTCTAAAATTTATCTGATTTTCCTCAGATTCCACCTTCTGTATGCAGTAGACCCTGCAGTCTAGGACACAGAAAATCCCCTCAGAAAGGGAAGGCTGTCTGTTGTTTTGATTGTAATCCATGTCCAGACAATAAAATTTCCAACATGACAAGTAAGGAAATTATATCAACAGATTTCTTATATTATCTCATATTTACATAGTTCTCAAACAGTCCTTTGGGAAAATGGAAGAGATGAATCTCACTAAGAAGTTGAAAGTATAAGTATCACTGCTATTTGAAATAATATACTCTGTCTTTTAAACTGCATTTTTGTGTCATTATTCTAGAAATCATGAATGTAATATTTTCTCCTGCACATTACTTTAGAGCACTAACGGTTACTATGGCAACTCATCTTCATCCTAATAGTCAGCATTTTGTAATAAGTTGTATCTATCTTTCACTTGATTTTATCCTTATACAGTGTACATACATATGTTCCTAGTTCGCCCTTCCCAGTTTTTCTGAGGAGGAGTAGATGTTCAGTAGCATTGTACCATGTTTTAGAAACACTCTTATTTGTACTGTGTGCAAATGTAGATCATGCTATGTAGAAATGTAGAATATATTAATATAGAAACATTATCATTGGTAGCTTGTATTTTCAGTTTTACTGTATTTCATAGGTGAGTTTGGATGCCATAATATTGAACTCTGAATTAAATAGTTTATTATAATATTCATAACAAGTAAATCAAAGAGACTTTTTTTTTTGGTTTTTCAAGACAGGGTTTCTCTGCATAGCTTTGTGCCTTTCCTGGAGCTCACTTGGTAGCCCAGACTGGCCTCGAACTCACAGAGATTCGCTTGGCCCTGCCTCCCGAGTGCTGGGATTAAAGGCGTGCACCACCACCGCCCGGCAGAGACTTTTTTAATTAAAGAGGGCGATTAATCCAATTTGAGGTACAGAAACTGAAAACATCAATTTGGTAGTGTATGAGATAACAGAAAGGTAGAATTAATAAGTGTAGTAGTGATAAGAAATAGCTAAATAGTTAACTGACAGTTTCACTTAGAGCCAGAACATCATGTAAATGATTCTACATGAGTTAAACTTGAGGATTATAAAAAAATTATAGTGCAGGATTTTAAAAATTACACTAAAATAATAAACATATTTGAATACAAAACCCAGTGTATAATGTGAGAAAGTAAACTACTTGAATAGAATAATGCACAAAAAGAAAATAAAAATTATTTAGTTCAAGTGATACACACACACATACATATATATGTATATATACATATATATATATATATATATATATACATATATATATATATATATATATTCCAAATTAACTGATCAAATATTGACTTTTGTGTTGGTTAACTACAAAGATTCTATACTCGATTTTTTAATTCCCCTTCACTTACTTAAAAAAGCATGAGAGGAGTGGACAAAGGGGAAACTATGGTAAGGGTGTATTGTACAGGAGAAGAATATATTTTCCATACAATGAAATAAATAGGATACTTTATAATTAATTTTAAAAGAATATTAAAAATTAAAGCATTATAATGCTCCTAATAAATAGTTTAGATGACACTCCTTAGCAATATCAGAGAGGACTGAAAAACTGAAGCCAAATAGAAACTTTTTGATGGATAGACTCAGTGCTGAAATGGAAACATCACTTTTCAGTCTGGTCTGTTGTGTCAAAGAAAATGGAATAAAAAGAAATATGTTGAGGTATAAATCACAAATTGTCAGCATCATCTAGTACTATCTTTCAAAATCATGCCATTGAGATTTAGAATATTATCTAGATTTAGGTGTTTTCTCAATAAATACTGTAACCTTGGGAGTATTGCACGGCCAAACATCATAGAAATTTTTAAAATTTGCAGATTATGTGCACAACTAAGTTCAAACATTGAAGCCCAAAACTAAATGGGATGTTTTTGACATGTAGAGAATTTAGATGGGAATTTGTTCATGTTGTTTCTTCATTCCTTGATAGTGCTGGATATTTTTTCTGTTTCTTCTCTTTTTTATTTTTGATATCATAATACAATTATATCACTCGCCATTCCCTATCATTCCTTAAACACCTCCAATAAAGATCCCCAGAATCTCTTTCAAATCTATAGCCTCTTTTCTCATTAATTGTTGGTATGTGTATTTGTTTTATGTGTAGGAGTATGTAGATATATTTCTAAATTCAAACTCTTCAGTCTGTGCAATATTACTTGTATGTTTTCAGGGCTGACCATTTTGTTTTCCAAAAATAATTAGTTGGTGTGCTTTACTCTGGGAAAGACATTTCCTTCCGCTCTTTGATGCCTGTAACACTCTTTCTAGCATTGTGGCCTGATGGTCTTTTCCCCATTCACTTTGCCACATCTATTGTTTTTGTATTCACCTGAATTTTAAGCAATCATGTTGGTGTGACTTTATGGCTGTAGCTTGTGACATTTATAGGAGATACTGACTCACATCAAGTTCCCTGATGCCCTAGCTCTTACAGTCTTTCCATCTTCTGCATTTTTTTTCCTGAGCCATTAAGTGGCAGAGTATTATAATAGATGTACCCATTGTACTTGGTGGCACAAGTCTACATTTTAAGGGGCTGTTATTTTTCCCTAGTAGCCTCAATGATAAGAGTCCTTGATAAGGGGACAAGAGTTTACTAATATGTGTGTAAGCACAAATATTTTGAACAATGTTAGGTATAATATTGTAATCATAATATCGTACATGTGGGTTCTAAGATATGGACTGAGTAGAATTTGATATCCAAAGTGCCCCATAAGGTCATTTATGTGTGGGATCTAATTTGTTGCTGATAGATTAATTATAATATGCAGTGAACTAGCTCATTATCAGTTCATGTTTTGTATATAGTACAAAAAACTATGAATAACAAATGTCTTTTTTCATGAATGATTCAATCCAAGGTTGGTTACTGTGGTTATGTGAACATTATTTAAAAGTGTATTATTGATTTTTTAAATGTTGACGGGTAAGTAAGATAAATATAAAAAATCCTTTGCATTAAGATGAAAGGCAACAGAAATAGAATTAAATCCTATGCATCAAAGATATTTAGTTTCCATATAACAAAAGATGTAAATAAAATTTAGCTATGACTTCCTAATTCATTAATGTGTCATGTTTAATGAGTACTAGGGAAAAATTAAAACTCAAATTACTTCCCTTCCTATACTAGACATGGACGATTGTGTGAAGTGTCGAGATGATCAGTACAGCAATGCAAAACGAACTCACTGCCTCAAAAAAGTTGTGACCTTTCTCGCTTATGAAGACCCCTTGGGAATGTGTCTGGTTGGCTTGGCTCTGTGTTTCTCTTCTCTTACAGCTATTGTACTAGCTATCTTTTTGAAACATCAAGATACACCCATAGTTAAGGCCAATAACCGAGTTCTCACCTATGTCCTCCTCATCTCCCTCATATTTTGTTTTCTCTGTCCCTTGCTCTATATTGGCCATCCCCATGTGGCCACCTGTATCTTGCAGCAGACAACATTTTCAGTTATTTTCACTGTGGCAGCATCTTCTGTCTTGGCTAAGACAATTACTGTGGTACTAGCATTCAAAGTCACTGTTCCAGATAGAAGAATGAGATGGTTCCTGGCATCAGGTGCACCTAACTTCATCATTCCCATCTGCACTGTATTCCAACTGATTATTTGTGGAATCTGGATGGGAACTTCTCCTCCATTTGTTGATGAGGATGTACATGCTGAACATGGCCATATTTTGATTGTCTGCAACAAAGGTTCAGTTATTGCCTTCTACTGTGTCCTGGGATATTTGGGCTCACTTTCCCTGGCAAGCTTTACTGTAGCTTTCCTGGCCAGAAATCTGCCTGACACATTCAATGAAGCCAAGTTCCTGACATTCAGCATGATGTTGTTCTGCAGTGTCTGGATTACCTTCCTTCCTGTCTACCAAAGCACCAAAGGCAAGGCTACAGTAGCTGTGGAGATTTTCTGTATCTTGGCCTCAAGTGCAGGGCTACTTTTTTGCATCTTTGCCCCAAAGTGCTACATTATTTTGTTCAAACCACAGGAAAATTCTTTTCATAAAATCACCAAAACACATTCTAAAAATGAAAATATCCATTAAATATAATAACTTATTCCCTATACAATACATGCCTACAATATCACAAGCATCCTATCTGCTAAGCAAATATGTCAAAGTAAGAAGTTTGATCTTATGGAAACATGTACAAAATAAAATGCATAATAAAATTTAAACACAAAATCTGAATTTCAGTTCTATTAAATCAAACATTATAATAAGTCATTTTTACTTGTGTAATTCTGCTTTTTGTTGTTGTTTATTATTGAATTGTGTTGTATCTGAGGACTGGCATAGAAAATTTTACATTATTTCATTTGACTGCAGTATTCCACTACTAATTATTTGTTATCTTTACATTCCCAAAATTTTGGGAAAAAGTGTATATTCAAAATATATTTAACTATGAAACAATCCATATTTATCTAGGACTGTAAAGAAAGCTACAAAAAAGTAAATTATGTTTTATGTAAGGATATAGACCAGACCATGGGATAATACAAATAATGATGCCAGGAGGTATATGATGCTAAATGCTTTCTGACTTCACTTGAAGCTTGAACAATAGTAAGATATTTCATGTCTTAATTTGTAAGGCTGTTGAATATCTCAGAGCTGGAAATGGAAAAGAGCTCAAGTATAACAGTCTATTGTTAGTTTGCTAAGTGACAAACTTATCACAGTATCAAATGCCTTTTTTAATATTTATGCATATATCTGGAGACCTAAGCTGCTCTCAAACTTGGTCATATAAGATTATTCATGTAATAGAAGTCAAGGGAGAAAATTATAATAGTTTGAAGTCCTAAGAACAGACAAAGTGCCCTGACCTAAATAGGACATCTAACCAAATCCTTTCATCATCATGGCTTAGGGAAATCTTTAAATAGATGGCAGAAGGATTTAAGAGACAACAGGTAAGTAGTTCAGGAAAGTCATCTTTATAACAAGATGTTTCTATTGTATTTCTGCTTACTTGACACAATCTCCACAAGAACAAACAAGTGAAAATACTGGCAAAGACTCAGTAGATCTTCTTTAGGAACCCATCCCAGCACACTGATGAGCCATAGGCAATTGATAGTGGCTATGGGAGGAAAAGTTCTTTTGAGGTTGTGTATTTTGTAAAAATTCTAATAAATGGCCCCAAACTCATGCACATGTTACCATCACTAATTGAGCATACTGTGTTATAAAAATCAACAGTCAACAATTTGGGAAAAGGTTCTCTTTTGATGAGTGGAATATTGTATGGAGAAGCAAGTAGATATGATTCTGTTACACTGATTAATGACATTCTCAAAAATAAATAAATTTAAAAATGTTCTCTATGAGATTGTTCATCATTCATCTATGAATTGAAGCTGACTGCTCCCAGAAATAAACTTAAGAGTCTGTAGGATTGAAATTAACCTGTGCCCTAAAATATTCTTGGACTTTCTAAGGTCAGAAGTCCTAGAGCCTAGATGATCTAGCAAGTGAAGTAAATAGAGAGTTCCTACTACCTGAATGTTAACAGAACCTGGAAATAGACAGAATAGGCAAATGAATGCTGATTACAACTTGAAATTGGTGGTGCTTTTTGTCATCTTTAAGAACCTGAAGTTTTTAAAACTACAGTATAAAGTGGGACCACATATCCTTTATAATCCTCTAGCTCTGGAATGTTCTGTAAGATTTTTGTGACATTTTCATGGACTTGAAATGGCTTTGTCATGAAGTGTGCCATGTGTGTTGTGGCTAGTAGCCAAGAATTTAGAAACTGGTTACCAATCTTTCCTTGATTCATGATTTTAACTTTATTGTCACATTCAGGAAAGTCATTGGTTTCTTTGAAGAACATTGTGACAGGAATATATCCTAGGGAAATTCCAGGTCTGTAGACATCCTTTTGTGGTAACATGTTGGACAATGTTAGAAGTTATAAGAAAGACTGATTGTCTTTTCTGTGATCTCCCCAAATAGAAGGTATAATGATAAGAACTTTAATGGGAATTGAAATCTCAAAAAATTTTACATATCCTGAGTTTTGTTCTGTGACATAGATCTGGTCTGGTCTCAGAGTCTTCTTTGCAGCTTTGATCCTCTGAGAGACTTCTTTACAGCTTGGCTTAATTTCATCCTAGAAAGTTTCTCATGTTTGTTTGATTACATTGTCAGGGAGGGGTCCTGTGAACCTCTTAAGTATCAAGAATTCCCTGAAGCTACTTTGAGTTGTGTATCTCCCTTATTAGGAGCTCTGAATATGTTGGAAATTTTAATTGTAGAGGAAACTGTTACACAGCACACCACTCCCTGCTATATGTCTTATATTCTTTCTGTACACGCTTCTGCAGTGATCCATGAGATTTTGCATCAGTGACTACAAGTGTCCACAAATAATTAATAGCCTACCATCTCCCCCAAACAGGTCATTGTTCCCAGGAGATTCACCAGAAGTTGTGAGTTGTGGCTGACAATAACAGTGATCTATGGGTAAAAGCACAACTGTTCATAAGGCAGTTTGACAGGCACCTAATGTCTATCAAATAAAAGTATAAAAATTGTTTCTTCAACCCCAGATTTTTGCTTTGACTTACATTACCAGGCTTGAACTCTCTCTTGTCTACTGGACTGTCTGCTCTTTTGACTGTAATCCCTGTCCAGAAAATGAAGTTTCCAACATGATGAGTAAAGATGTAATTTACCAAAATAATCAATAGATTGTTTATTTTCTCCCAATAAACTAAATAAAAGTGTTTATTTAGTTCCCAAGGAGTCCTTTGGGGAAAAGAAAGTTTCATTATGAGTGTGAAAGCATCAGTAACAGTGCTATTTGAAATACTACACTCATTTTTTAAGAAAATTTTTTTCATTCAATTTACACATCAATCAAAGATCCTCCTCTTCCCTCCTCCCACCCCTTAGCCATGCATTTCCATCTTCCAACCCCACCCCACAAAAAGGCAAGGCCTCCCATTGGGAGGCACATCCAGTAGAGGCAATTTTAAGCCCTTCTCCCACCTCAAGCCTGCATGAGTTGTCCTATCATAGGTAGTGGGCTCTAAAAAGCCCACTCATGCACCAGGGATGCATTCTGATTCTATGCCAGAGCACACCACAAAGAGATCAAGCTATACAGTTGTCTCAACATGCAGAGAGCCTAGTTCAATCCTATGCAGGCTCCACTGCCATTGACCCATCTTTCATGAGTTCCCACTAGTTTGGTTTTATCATCTCTGCATGTTTTCCAATCATGATCCGGATGCACTTGCTCATAGAATGCTTCTTCTATTTCTCCAACTGGTCTATTGGAGCTCAGACTGGTGTTTAGCTGTGGATCTCTGCTTCTGCTTCTATGAGTTACTGAAGAAAAGCTCTGTAATGACAATTAAAGTATTCACTGATTTCATGACTGGGCTAAGCCAGTTCAGTTCAGGCACCCTCTCCACTATTTCTAGTAGTACAAGCTGGAGTCATCCTTGGGGATTCCTGGCAACTTCCCTAGCACTGGGTTTCTCTCTATCCCCTTGAAATCTTCCCCTATCATTGGATCTCTTTCAATGCTTTCCCATTCCATCCCTGTTCCAGCTTGACTATCCCATTCCCTAATGTTCTCATCCCCTATCACATACCAAACATTGCCCACCCCTCATCCTGAATATTTATGCAGATCTCATCTAGTTCCCCTTCACCGCGCAATCTATATAGCCCTCTTTGGGTATTCGTTGTTAGCTAGCTTCTCTGGAGTTGTGGGTTGTTGTATGGCTATGCTTTGCTTTATATCTAGTATCCACTTATGAGTGGGTACATACCATGTGTGTCCTTCTGAGTTTGGGTTACCTTACTCAGGATGATATTTTCTAGCTTCATCCATTTGCCTGCATATTTATGATGTCATTGTTTATTCCTGCTGAGTGGTATTCCATTGTGTATTATGTACCACAGCTATACCATTCTTGGGCATATATTCAAGAAATGCTCAATCATACCAAGGGACACATGCTTGACTATGTTCTGAGCAGGATTATTCATAATAGCCAGAACCTGGAAACAACCTAGATGCCCCTCAACTGAAGAATGGATTAACAAAATTTACTACACTCTCTGTCTTTTTAACTACATATTATCGAAACAGTCTAGACCCATGAAAAATAACATTTTCTCCTGTATATTATATGAGAGTACTAAACATTTCTACTGCAATCATTTTCATCATAACATTCAGCATTTTTAATACATTGTATCTACTTGGCAGTTTATTTAATGCTTATATGCTGTGCATCCTAATAATACTGTACCTCCCAAGTTCTCTAACAAGAATAGAATATTCAATGATGTTCTACCATTTTTTAGAAATGTTCATTTTTGTACATTGTGCGATGGTAGATCATTGCTATCACTCACTGGTAATTTATATTTCCAGTCCTACTCTATTTCACAGGTTAGTTAAGGTGTCATCATATTGAACTCTTCATTAAGTATTTTCTTATAATATTGATAACAAGTATTTCACAGAATATTTTTGAATTAAGTAGGTAGTAGGATCAACATGGATGTCCAGAAATTTTAAAAACTATATTGTATATACTATACCAGCTTCTGAAGAATGGAATTAATGGCTATTGTAATTAAGATAATAGCTAAATAATTAACTGTCAGTTTCATTTAGAACCAGACCAGCATGTAAATACAATTCTATTTGATTTGAACACGAGGAATGTGAAGCAGTAGCACAGGTATTTAAAAAGTTATACTAAAATTATAAACATATTTGACTATAAAAACCAGTGACTAATTCAAGAATATGAAACACTTGAATAGATTAATGCATAATAAATATATTGATTCAAATGATACTGTCACATATATAACAAATCCAAAATTCAAATATATTGACTTTTATGTTGGTTGAACACAAGTTTACAATACTCATATTTACTTAATCCACCTTGCTGCTGCTTAAAAAAGCATGTGTGGAGTGGAAGGAATGGGAGACTGTAGTCATAGTATATTGTACCAGAGAAGAATATATTTTGATTAAAAATGAATAAATATAACATTCTTCTACTTAATTTTAAATACATATTAAAATTGAAGAATTTGAATAATCCTACACATGAGTTTAAGTAACATTATTTAGCAAAATCAGAGAGGATTGAACAACAGAAATGGAATGTAAATATTCTGATGGATAGACTCAGTATTGGAATGTCATCTTTTCCATTTCATCTTTTGGGTCAATGCAATTGAAAGAAAAGTGAATATATTGTGATATAAACTACAAAAATATAAGTGGAAGAAAATTCTCAGCCTCATCCAATACTATCCTTCAAAAGTATGCCCTTGAGGAATGGAATGCTCACTACATATTGATGTTTCCACAATAAATACTGCAACCTTGGGAGCATTGAACTATCAAATTTATTGAAATTAGTAAAATTAGCAGATAATGTGGCCAAGCAAAGGTCAAACAGTGAAACACAAATATATATGTCATATTTTTGACATGTAGAGAATTAGGGTGATAATTTGTTCATGCTGTCTCTGCTTTCCTTGCAATTATCAGTGCAAGCTTTTTTTTGGCCTCTTTTATTTTTTTTTTGTATTTTTAGATTATAATACCATTACATCATTTCCCCTTCCCCCACCATTCCTCCAAATCCTCCCACATATGCCTTCTTGCTTTCTTTTAAATTTATTGCCACTTTTCTCATTAACTGTTGCCATAGGCATATATTTTGTGTAATACATATATATTTCTAAATACTAACTCTTCATGCTGTACAATATTAATTGTCTGTTTTCAGGATTGACCATTTTGTTATCCAAAGATAATCAGTTTGTACGCCATGCTCTGGAAAAGGACAGTTTCTCCCATGCTCAATATTCATTAGGTGCCTATAGTTCTCTATGTATTGTTGAAGCCTGATTGTCTTTTTCCCTACAACTTTGTCACATCTATTATTTGTGTTCTTGTTCAACTTATGTTTAAGCAGTCATGTTTATGAGACTTTATGTTTGTAGCTTGTGACATTTCTATGAGACACCTACTCACATCAAACTCCCTGATCTCCTAGCTCTTACAATCTATACATTTACATCTTCTGCAATGTTTTCTGAGACATAGTTGAGGGAGTATTATTACAGATGTATCTATTAGATTGTGCTCCAACACTCTACATTTCACTGGTTGTGATTTTCTCTAGGGGTCTCTGTCTCACAGATAAGTTTCCTTGATGAGGGAAGAGTACTTTACTAATATGAGTGTAAGTAAATATTTTGAACATTGTTAAGAATTGTACTGGTTTAATAATTTGGTAGATATAGGTTCCTTCCAAAATATGGAGTGGGCAATGTTTGTATGCCAAAGGAGCCATGTGAGGGCAATTTTATGTAGGACCTAACTTTCTCCTGATTGATCATAATATGCAAGGAAATACCTCATTCTCAGTTCTTGTTTGACATTGTATGCAAAACTCTGAATAACAACTGTGTTTCTATGAATGACTCATTTCAAGATAGGTTACTGAGGCTACCTGCATATTATGTAAAAGTGTATTATTGTCTACAAAAATACTAAATGTTCTTGGATACTTAAGATAAATATAAACAAAACCTTTGCATTAAAATGAAAATCAACGAACTTAGAATTAAATACTATACATCAAACACATTTAGTTTCCATATACTACAAGAGGTAAATAAATTCATCATAACTTTCCAGTTCATTAATATAAGTAGCATGCTTCATGAACAGGGAAAAATTAAATCTTAAAATGCATCCATTCCTAATCTAGCCACAGATCATTGTGTGAAGGGTCCAGATGACCAGTATGCCAATACTAAACGAACTCACTTCCTCAAAAACTTGTGACCTTTATGGCTTATAAGTAACCTTTGAGAAATTCTCTTTCTGGCTTGGAACTGTTTATCTATTCTCTTACAGATGTACTAACTATCTTTTTGAAGCAACAAGATACTCCCATATTCAAGACCAATTACCAAGTTCTCAGCTATGTACTACTCATCTCCCTCATATTTTGTTTTCTCTGTCCCTTGCTTTGTATTAGGCATCCCTATATAGCCACCTGTTTTTAGTAAAAGACCTCATTTCCAATTGTCTTTACTTTGGTGGCCTCTTATGTCTTGGCTAAGAAAATTACTGTGGTACTAGCATTCAAGGTCACTTTTCCAGACAGAAGAATAAATTGGCTGCTGGCATCAGGTGCACCTAACTTCATCATTCCCATGTGTACCATTGTCCAACTGATTCTCTGTGTAATCTGGCTGGGAACTTCTCTTCCATTAGTTGATGATGATGTATACAGTGAACATAGCCATATTTTGAAAGTCTGCCACAAAGGTTCCGTTATTGCTCTCTACTGTGTCCTGGGATATTTGGGCTCCCTTGCCCTGACAAGTCTTATTGTATCTTTCCTGTCCAGAAATCTGCCTGTCACATTCAGTGAAACAAAGTTGCTTACATTCAGCATGTTGGTGTACTACAGTGTCTGGATCACCCTCCTCCCTATCTACCAAAGCACCAAGGGCAAGTCTACAGTAGCTGTGGTGGTCTACTGTATCTTGGCCTCCAGTGCAGGGCTGCTTATTTGCATCTTTGTCCCAAAGTTTTACATTATTTTGTTCAAACCACAGGAAAATTCTTTACATGAGGTCAAGGAAACATATTCTAAAGCTAAAAATATCTCTTAAATTTAATTAACATAAATCCTATAGCAGACATGCCCACAAAATAACAAGGCTCCTTTCTGAGAACGGAATACTGTATCAAAATGTGAAGTTTGATCTTATAGAAAATAAGCTGCATGATAAAGTTCAAACACAAACCCTGGACCTCAGTTTGATTGGATAATATTAAAATAAGCCATTTTTATTCCTGTAATACTATTCTGTATTATTTCTTATTGACTTCAATGTTATCTGTCAATTGGTGCTGAACTTTGTACAGTATTTAATTTCCTGGGAGTTTTCCTTTACAAATTGTATGTTACTGTTATATTAAAACATATTGCCATGCAGTTTCTCAGAAAATTGGGAATCAATCTCCATCAAGATCCAGCTATACCACTCTTGGGCATATATCCAAGAAATGCTCAAACTTACAACAAGGACACATGCTCAACTGTGTACATAGCAGAATTATTCTTAAAAGCCAGTACATGGAAACAACCTAGATGCCCCTCAACTGAAGAATGGGTAGGGAAAATGTGGTACATATACACAATGGAGTATTACTCACCAGTTAAAAACAATGACATCATGAAATTTGCAGGCAAATGGATGGAACTAGAAAATATCCTGAGTATGGTAACCCATACTCAGAAGGACAAACATGGTATGGACTCACTCATAAGTGAATACTAGATATAACCAGGATAACCATACTGCAATCCACAGCTCCAGTGAGGCTAGCTAGTAAAAAAGTACCATAGGAAGGACGTATGGATCACCCAGGGATGGAGATATGGATGAGATCTACATGAGCAAACTGGGAATGACAGGGGTAATAGAGTGCAAAAATGGTGTTGAGAATGTAAGGAAATTAGAGGTTCGAGCGAGCTGGAACAGTGGGAGAGCAAGAAAAGAGATACCATGATAAATGAAGGAATAGGAAGAAACAGGGTGTTAAGGAAGTTCCCAGGAATCTACAAGGATGACCTCACGATAGACTACTAGCAATGGCTGAGTGGGTGCCTGAACTGGTCTACTCCGGTAACCAGATTAGTGAATACCCTGTCATCATAGAGCCTTCATCCAGTTACTGATTCAAGCAGTTTCAGAGTTCCATAGCCGGGCACCAGACAGAGCTCCAGGAATCCAATTGAGGAGAGAAAGGAGGGATTCTAAAAGCAAAGGACATCGAGATCATGATGGGAAAATGTACAGAGATGAAAAGCCACACTAGTGGAAACCCATGAACTGTGGACCGTAGCTGTGGAGCCCCCCTAAGACTGGACTAGGATCTCTGGAGAT
This sequence comes from Peromyscus leucopus, assembly GCF_004664715.2. Lineage (NCBI taxonomy): Eukaryota > Metazoa > Chordata > Mammalia > Rodentia > Cricetidae > Peromyscus > Peromyscus leucopus. Next base: position 118,902,594 of record NC_051063.1, read on the forward strand.
GTGAGATAGTTGTTTAGCCAGAACACTTTGGGGGGGCACCAAGCATGGGGATCAGGATCTGTCCCTGGTGCATGAGAAGGCTTTTTGCAGCCCAGTGCTTAAGGTGGGACACTGTAGCAGGAAGCTTAAAAGTTTTTATTAATCAAATCAAACTTGAAGCCAGTTATTGGGGTGAAAGCTGGAAGATCAGAGAAGCAGAACACGCCACCGCTACCTCACCTTGCCAGTTCCTCAGCTGATCCTGTTTCCTCAGACTGGAAGCCTCTGAGTCCTCATCTAGAATGAATCTCAGCTGAACTGTGCTGCTAAAAGCCTAAAATCATAACCAGCCAAATGCTTCTAGTTTCTGGTCTTCATGCCTTATATATCTTTCTGTTTTTGCCATCACTCCCTGGGATTAAAGGCTCACTTCTTGGGATTAAAGGCATGTGTCACCATGCCTGGCTCTTTCTAATGTGGCCTTGAACTCACAGAGATCCAGAGGGATTTCTACCTCTGGAATGCTAGGATTAAAGGTGTGAGTGCCACCATTTTCCAGACTTTGTGTTTAGTGGCTGTTCTGTCTTTGACCCCAAATAAATTTATTAGGGTGCACAATATTTTGGGGAACACACTACCATCACATGACACCTTGCACAGCCTCCATACAGAGAGTGGGGCTTGGACCTGCCTCAACTGAATGTATCAGACTCTGCTGACTCCCTGTGGAAGACCTTGAATTGGAGGAGGTAGGATAGGAGGGTGGATTGGGGAGGTAGGAAGGGAGGCAGGAAGAGGGAGTAGGGCAGATCTGTGGTTGGTATGTAAAATGAATAGAAATTTTCTAACAATAAAAAATTGCCATGTAGAGAGTAGATCCAAATAGGATTTAATAAGGAAACGCTTCATATTGATATAGGACTGTGAAAAAAGTTACAAAAAGATAATTAAATCATGCTCTGTGTGAGGTTATAGGCCATAACATGGGATAAAGCAAATGATGATGTTAGGAGGTAACTAAATGTTTTCTGATTTAATTTGAATCCTAATCAATGGGAAGATGCTTCATGCCTGATATTGTAATGTTGTTGAAAATCTGATACCTGAGGATCAAAAAGGGCCCATAGTATGACACTCTGTTGATAGTTTGCAAAGCGACCATAGAATCAAATGCCTTCCTAAATATTTATACTTATGTCCAGAGACATAGGCTGCAGTCAACTTTAGTCATAGAATTTTACTTATATAATAGAAGTAGGGAGAAATCATAATTGTTTTAATTCCTGACAATAACAGATTAAGTGCCCTGATGTAAAAAGGACATCTAAATAAATTCCCATTCTTCATGGCTTAGGGAATATATTGGCATAAGTGGCAGAAGGATTCAAGAGCTAACATGTTAGTGCTGTGAAGTACCACCTTTATAACATCATGTTGCTATTGTATTTCAGGTTACTTAAGAAAATCCTCTGAAGAATAAAAACTAAATATCCAAGCATAGATTCAATAGATCTTATTTAGCAACCTGCCACATCACACTTATGAGATATAGGCAGTAGATAATGCCTGTGTGAAGGAAAAAATTTTGAGTCTGTGGTTTCTGTTAGGATTCTCACTCTCCAGTAAATGTCCCTACCATGCACATGTTAACATCACTACCAAAGCATACTGTGATATCAAAACCAAAAGCTAAGAAGCTGGGAGAAGAGTGTGTTTTATGCATGGAAAGTTGTATGGAGAAGCAAGAATTATATATGTCTCTGTTAAATTGATGCCAAAGGGAACAAAAAAAACCCAAAAAACAAAAACACCACAATGTAAAAATGTTGTATAGGCAATTGTTTATCTGTCATCTATGAACTGAAGCTGATTATTCCTGGTGTTAAAATTTAAGGGTGCATGGTAATGATGTTAAACTCTGTGATTAAATCTTTGGGCTTAATAGGAATTCCTAAGGTTCCATGCTTTAGGGGCTAGATGATCTACTATTTGACCTAAATGGAGACATCCTACTAATTGAATACATACAATAAACACACCTCAACTTCAAATATGGACACTACCTCAGAGATCAAGTAGGACATTACATACTCATCACAGGAAAGACCACCAAGATGAAGTTTCAATTTTGAACATTTATGCTCCAAATACAAGGGCACCCACATATGTAAAAGAAACATTACTAAAGCTTAAATCATACATCAAACACCACACATTAATAGTGGGAGACTTCAACACTCCACACTCACCCCTGGACAGATCTGCCAGATCGAAGCTTAACAGAGAAATAAGAGACTTAACTGATGTTATGAATTAAACAAACTTAATCTATATATACAGAATATTCCACCCTAACAAAAAAGAATATGCCTTCTTCTCAGCAGCCCATGAAACCTTCTCTAAAATTGACCACATACTGGGTCACAAAGCAAATCTCAATAGATACAAAAAAATTGGAATAACCTCCTGTGTTCTATCAGACCACCATGGTTTAAAGTTAGATTTCAACAACAACAAAAAGTACAGAAAGCCTACAATCTCATGGAAACTGAATAATTCCCAATGTAATCAGCAATGGGTCAAGGAAGAAATAAAGAAATAAATTAAAGAACTCCTAGGGATCAATGAAAATGAATGTACTACATACCCAAACTTATGAGAAACCATGAAAGCAGTGCTAAGAGGGAAATTCATAGCACTAAAGGCACACATAAAGAAGTTGGAGAAATCTCACACTAGTAATTTAACAGTACACCTGAAAGCTCTAGAACAAGAAGAAGCAAAGTCACCCAGGAGGAATAGACACCAGGAAATAATCAGATCGAGAGCTGAAATCAATAAAATAGAAACAAAGAGAATAATACAAAGAATCAATGAAACAAAGAATTGGTTGAGAAAATCAACAAGACAGACAAGTCCTTATCCAGACTAACCAAAAGGGAAAGAGAGAGAATCCAAATCAACAAAATCAGAAATGAAAAGGGAGACATAACAATTGACAACAAGGAAATGCAGGAAATCACCAGGTCATACTTCAAAAACCTGTACTCCACAAAATTGGAAAATCTAAAAGAAATGGACAATGTTCTGGATAGGTACCACATTCCTAAGTTAAATCAGGACCAGATAAACTTTTAAATAGACCAATAACACCTAAGGAAATAGAAACGGTCATTAAAAGTCTCCCAACCCAAAAAAAAAAAAAAAAAAAAAAAAACCAAAAAAAAAAAAAAAAAAAAAAAGAAAAACCAGGAACATATGGTTTCTATGAAGAATTCTACCAGATCTTCAAAGAAGAGTTAATACCAATTCTCTTTTTTTTTCAGGACATTTTTTTTATTTCAAACTCAACCTGTGCTGCATAACAAGACTCACAGTGCAAAACAAACAAATAAACAAACAATACATTAAAGTTTGAAGATTATGTAGACACACTAGAACTTTCCAATGGTAGCATAAAATAATACAATACTTTTGGAAAAGTATGTCAGTTAAAATTGTTAAACACATCTTCTTATATGATACAATAAATGATACAATAATTCCATTCTTGGTATTTTTTCAAAGTGAAATTAAAATGGAAAAAACAGGGCTGGAGAGATGGCTCAGAGGTTAAGAGCACTGGTTGTTCTTCCAGAGGTCGTGAGTTCAATTCCCAGCAACCACATGGTGGCTCACAGCCATCTGTAATGAGATCTGGTGCCCTCTTCTGGCCTGCAGTCATACATGCTGTATACATAATAAATAAATAAATCTTTTAAAAAATGGAAAAAACATGAGTACTCATAGCTCAGCTGTATTTATTAGTCTCTTACTGAAAACAACTAAGATGATGGTCCATAGATGGATGAAAGAACAGTTCTGACATAATAACCCACAGTTCCAGGGAACATCCTACTGTGATATGTGACAGCAGATGAATCTCAAGAACATTCAATGTTAAAAAAGAGTAAAGACTATGTTACTCATTTATAAGAAATTCTAGAATACGCAGAACTTCTCCATGGAAATAGAGTATCAGTGACTTCTTGGGGTGGAGAGTACTTATCTCAAAATGTACTCATTTCAAAGGAGTATAGAATTCCAGGGTGCTGGAAAATTCTATGTCTTAAAGAGGGTTGTTACTACACAGAGAATTCCATTAAAAAGCAAAATTCCCCCCAACTCAGAGGAATAGAAAAGAAAAACAGTTGCATTACTGAATAAGCATTGACTCAGAGCAAGTGAGAAGCAAAGATGGGGAGAATTCCAGGTCCTCCACACAGCCCATCAGATGCTGCCCATTGTGTATATTCTCAACATAAACAATCCCCAGTCACTAAAGAGAGAGGTGCTGCATTTGTCTTACAGGGTTCATCCTAGGTTCCAGGTTCCATTAGTAATTTGGGTGGCCATCTGCATTTGCTAATTGGTTCCATCAAGGGAAACATACATCTCACATGACCATGACAAGAGGCAGTTTTGTGACTTAGAGCTAGGTGATAAATGTGACTTGGATTCGGGTTCTTGCTCTCCCACAGGTAGTGGGAGGTAAGATTCTGGCTTCCCCTTGTGACTGTTTCAAACAAATGGCTCTCATGTCTCGGGGGGTTGCGGGCATCACTAGGCCCTCACATGGCAAAGGTGTGATCAGTTTTTTTAGGATGTACATACATCTCAAAGAGACAGGAAGGAATGAAGATTAGTTAGTCCTCTGTGCCTGCATGGTTCATGTCTACAAATTTAAGCAACCATATGGAAAATATTTGGAAAGAAGGTACCTGAATATATACATATTTTTTTCTTGCTGTGATTCTTTAAATAGTAATGTAGACATCAGTTTGGCAGCATGACCATTTAGAAAAATAGCAACAGCAAGTTTATCCTAGGGCCCATGGCCTCTCTAGCCAAGGCCTTTCACCAGAATTACAGTATCAGGAAGGAAATTCCTTACTGTGGAGCATATGTCAAATCCTATCAGAAATCAGTTAATTACCTATAACAGTCATGGCAGTATTGCACTAGTGGACCAGTTTGTCTGGAAAATTGGTATTCTAGCATTTGAGGGTCTAGTGCTGGATAAAACAATCGATGTCTTCATTCTCTCAGCAGTCCATATTGCACTTCCTGGCACTACCAAAGCATGTAATGATGATGGGTAACCAAGGCCAACAGAGTAGATAATCTTCATGCCTACTGCTTCCTGGGGATCTAGTGGTCATTGATAGTTCCTGGGAAAGAACAGTCATTCTTTTTTTGGAGAATGTGGCAAATAATAGGGTTCCCATACTTCAGTGGATGTTTCCACCTACTTGGACATATGGGTGGCAGTACTTGGGCTTCAGCAGGGAGTGTGAAGCTTCTTATTTTTTGTTTGTGTTTGCCTTCATAGAAGTTCATATATGAAGTCCAAGTTTCTCTGTGCCTCTTCATATATGAATATTATGCCTAAGAAACAGGAGAAGGATGCAAGCAACTTTCAGGAGTCTTGCAAGCGTAGATAGAGACAGCTGGCAGCCTTGAAAGTCATCCAAATTTCCTCTGTAAAGTTGGAGCATCTGTCTTCAGCCTGCAGGCCTAGAGTCTCTCAGTCACATCTCTCTGTGTCCTGTCGAATGTCTGGTATTTACCTCTGCAAAGCAGGAATCTGAAGGACCATTTTGTGAAGAAAAGTTCAGTGATCACTTTCCTATGGGTCCTGTAAATCCAGTCAATACATTTTTTAAGCAGTCCAGGTAAGAACAGTTTCTTGTCCAAATGGCTATTTTGCCAAGAAGAAGATAAACTCCATATGGAGAGTCTTCGATGCCCATCCTTCTCATTGAAATAAATCAGTGCTGCCAAGAGCAGACATGTCTCACTGTCCAGAAAGTCTCTTAGTCCAATCGGATGCTCGCGGACTCTCCTCAGGGAAAAGTTGCAGTCTCCAACAATACTCTTCAAATTGTTCTACACAATAGAAACAGAAGGAAAATTACCAAACTCATTATATGAGGGTACAGTTACTCTGCTTCCCAAGCCAAACAAAGATGCAACAAAGAAAGAGAATTAGAGAAAAATCTCCCTCATGAATGTTGATACAAAAATACTCAAAAAAGTATTGGCAAACAGACTCCAAGAACACATCCAAAATATCCACCATGATCAAGTAGACTTCATGCCAGAGATGCAAGGTTGGTTCAACATATGAAAATCTGTCAATGTAATACATCATATAAACAAACTGAAAGAAAAAAAAAACCCACATGATCATCTCACTAGATGTTGAAAATGCCTTTGACAAAATCCAACATCCCTTCATGATAAAAGTCTTGAAGATATCGGAATAAGGGACATACCTAAACAAAATAAAGACAATTTACAGCAAAACAACAGCCACAGTCAAATTAAATGGAAAAAACTCAAAGCGATCCCACTAAAATCAAGAACAAGACAAGGCTGTCTGTTCTCCCCATATTTATTCAATGTAGTACTTGAAGTTCTAACTAGAGCAATAAGACAACAAAAGGAGATCCAGGGGATACAAATTAGAAAGCAAGAAATCAAACTTTACTATTTGCAGATGATATGATAGTATAAATAAGTGACACCAAAAATTCTACCAGGGAACAATTACAGCTGATAAACACCTTCAGTAATGTGGCATGATACAAAATTAAGTAAAAAAAATCAGTAACCCTCATATATACAAATGACAAATGGGCTGAGAAAAAAATCAGAGAATCATCACCATTTACAATAGCCACAAATAATATAAACTACTTTGGGGTAACTCTAACTAAGCAATTGAAGGACCTTTATGACAAGAACTTTAAGTCTCTGAAGAAATAAATTGAAGAAGATATCAAAAACTGGAAAGATGTCCCATGCTCAAGGATAGGTAGGCTTAACAGTAAAAATGGCAATATTATCAAAAGCAATCTACAGATTCAGTGCAATCCCCATCAAAATCCCAACAAAATTTTTCACAGACCTGGAAAGAATAATACTCAACTTCATATGGAAAAGCAAATAACCCAGGATAGCTAAAAGAATCTTGTACAACAAAGCAACCTCTGGAGGCATTACAATCCCTGACCTCAAGCTCTACTATAGAGCTACAGTAATAAAAAGAGCTTGGTACTGGCATAAAAACCAACAGAATGGAATTGAAGACCCTGACAATAATCCACACACATATGAAAACCTAATGTTTGACGGAGAAGCCAAAACTATACAATATAAAAAAGAAATCATCTTCAACAAATGGTGCCTGAGTTGACCTACTTTGGTGATTAGATGGCTGAATATCCTAACTGACATCATAGAATCATCATTCAGTGACCGATGGAAGCAGATGCAGACATCCACAGATGGGTACCAGACAGAGCTCCAGGAGTCCAATTCACCAGAGAGAGGAGGGATGCTATGAACAAGAAATAATGAGACCATGATTGGCAAAAGAACAGAGACAACTAGCCAAACTAGTAGAAATGCATGAACTGTGGACCAATAGCTGAGGAGCCCCCATGGAACTGGACTAGGCACTCTGGATAAGTGAGACAGTTGTTTAGCTTAAACTGTTTAGGGGGCCCCCAGTTAGTATGACTGCAACCTGTCCCTAGTGCATGATGCAGGTTTTTGGAAACTAGTGCCTATGGTAAGACACTGTGCAGACTTGGTGCAGGGAGGAGGGGCTTGGACCTGCCTCAACTGAATGTACTAAGCCTGGTGACTCCCCATGGGAGAACTTGCCTTGGAGGAGGTGGGAACTGGGGGTGGATTGGTGGGGAAGACTCGAGGGTGGGCAGAAGAATAACAGGGGAATCTGTGGTTAGTATGTAAAATGAATAGAAATTCTCTTAATAAATTTTTTTTAAATAAAAAGTGTTTAAAAAATTGAAAAAGATTTGTGTTATATTGGACAATACAAATCAAGGGAAGGAAAAAAGTCCAAGAGAAAGCAAAAGAATCAGAGACCCACTAATTCACCCTCTCAGGATTCACACAAAGACACAAAACTGTGAGCCACAATACAAATACAAAGGACCTGGTCCTGATCCATGTAGGTCCTGTGCATGTTATCTCAGTCTCTGAGTTCTTATAAGCATTGGACATATTGATTTAGAGGGCCTTGTATTCTTGTCGTCCAACCACTCTGACTCTTCTTACACTTTTTGCCCCACCCCCATGAGGAGCCCTGGGCTCTGAATAAAGAGATTTATTTAGTGCTGGTTGTTTCAAGATCTCTCAGCTCCTTTCTAGTGTCTGGTGGTGGATCTCACTATTTGTATCCATGTGTTGTAGGAGGAACCTTCTCTGATGACAAGGGAAGAGACACTAATTTTTAAGTATAGCGGGAATTCATCAGGAGTCACCTTATCACTACTTTTTTTTTCTTTTCATAAATCAGTATTACTTAATTTTATCATATGTCTCTGTGTTATCTAGACTCAGGGTCTTGAACATGTAAGCAGTGTAGGCTAAGTTCTATTTTGTGGGGTGTGCCTTAAGTCAAATCAGTTATCTAGCTTTTTGTCACCATTGCCACAGTTTATCTTTCAGGCAGTACAGTATTGTGTGTATAAGGTTTATAGCTGGCCAAGTGTTTACATTTCTCTTTCGTGAGCTTACAGAGTAGTTCCTATACCAACTACACTGGAACATGGGAGAAAAGACTATGTAGGAACTGGTTTGATGTCTCCATCTTCAATGAGTTCTGTAGGTGCCCTCTTCAGCAATGGAACATTGTGGTCAGTGTGTGGAGAGAAATCTTTACTCTTAGCAAACTCCTGGTTTTTTTTTTTTTTTTTTTTTTTTTTTTCTGGATCCCCGTGAGTCACTTTTGGCCAACAACTCAATTAGATGTAACCCAGTCTGGGTACTAAAAAAAATTCATTTGGTGAAAAAAATATGAGCAGTTGGGACTCTGTTATAGTGATATTTTATTTGTGCTGAAATGTGATTTTATTTGTATGTTAATAAATAGTTTGCCTGGAGATCAGAGGTCATAGCAAGCCAGGAATAGCAGTCAGGCCGTAGTAGCCCATGTTAATCTGATCACATTGTAGGCAGAGGCTAAGTGTGGTCAAGGATACAGCCAAGCATGGTGAGATGAGCCTTTAATCCCATTACCAACCATAGAGACCTGGAGATCTGTATAGACAGGCAGTGACGAGGAAGTCATGTATTGGGGTTAGAGTCAATGAGAAGGCAGAACTGAAAGACAATAAAAACACAAGTCAGGCAGAAAGAAACTCTTTCTCTGGGAAAGCTATGGCTGTGAGGTGGTAAGATAAGGCAGTTGTGATTCTCTGATCTCTTTGACTATTTAACTCTGTATTTGGCTCCGTGTTTTTATTTACTAAGACTGTTTAGAATTTTGTCAACACTCTGTGTACTGTAATACTGACAGTTTCATTAAAATACCTTTATGTACACATATATATATATATATGAGGAAGTTTAAACTGTAATAGGGTTCTATACTAACCTTCAAATGGCCCTTGATTTTAGATATTTCTCTCCATATTCTCTCCCATAACTGCTTCTCCCCTTCTTTTCCCCACTTGTTCCTCCCATTCTAGCCCACTACACTTAGCCATCACATTTGTAAAGCAAATGAATTTAAGAAGTAAAATATGTAATTTTTTTATACACCTACATGATTTATTATCTAAATAAATAAATATATAATATAGACTATTATGAATAAAATATGACATTCTGAAACATAAACAAGATGAATAAGATTCAACAAAACTAAATCCATATTCATCATCTCAAATAAGACTCTTCTGTGGAAATATAAATTGGAATTACAAAGAGATATTCTGCCTATGTACCTAATAGTAAAATCTTTAAGGTTATCATTTAGCTATAAAAATAGTATGGTTACTACAAATGTCTTATGCAATCACAGTGAACATAGAGGAGAAGCGATAATCCAGTCAATTATTTTCATATGCTTTGTATAACTTCGGGAACTAACTTTGCCGCAAGTTAGAGAATTTAATATAAATTAGTTGTATATGTATTCACTTTAATGTAAAAATGAATAGTATGTTCCATTAATTCGGTAAATTCTATGGATCATCATAGCTATCATCATATGTAATTTGTCAGTAGAATTGATTGTTATACAGTTCCTGGTCATTTTACAACACTTACTTGAATGAGTACTTAGGTGTGTCATTTCACAAACAAAATTTCAAATACTCCAATTCCTCTGCTGACATTCTTTTTTTTATTTTATTTTACAATACTATTCAGTTCTACATAATAGCCACAGATTCCCTTGTTCTCTCCCTTCCTGCCTCCTCCCCTCCCCCCCAGCATACCCCCCATTCCCACCTCTTCCAGATCAAGGTCTCCCCTGAGGACTGGGATCAACCTGATAGACTCAGTCCAGGCAGGTCCAGTCCCCTCCTCCCAGATTGAGCCAAGTGTCCCTGCATAAGTTCCAGGTTTCAAACCGCTATCTCATGCAGTGAGCCCAGGACCTGGTACCACTGCCTAGATGCCAACCAAACAGATCAAGCCAATCAACGGTCTCACCTATTCAGAGGGCCTGATCCAGTTGGGGGCCCCTCAGCCTTTGGTTCATAGTTCATGTGTTTCCATTAATTTGGCTATTTGTCCCTGTGTTTTATCCAACCTTGGTTTCAACAATTCTCGCTCATACAAACCCTTCTCTTTCTCACTAATTAGACTCCCAGCACTCCACCCGGGGCCTAGCCATGGATGTCTGCATCCAGATTCCTCAGTACTTGGATGGGGTTTCTGGTACAAGTATTAGGGTGTTTGGCCATCCCATCACCAGAGTAGGTCAGTCCCAGCTGTCTCTCGACCATTGCCAGCAGTCTTTTGTGGGAGTATCTTTGTGGACTTCTGTGGGCCTCTTTAGCACTTTGTTTCTTCCTTTTCTCATGTGGTCTTCATTTACCATGGTCTCCTATTCCTTGTTCTCCCTCTCTTTTCCTGATCCAGCTAGGATCTCCCACTCTCTTTCCCTTCATTGTTCCCACTCATGACGAGGCTGTTCATGTAGATCTCATCCATTTCTCCGTGTCTTTCATGGGGTCCTATTTTCCAGGTAGCCTCACTGGTGATGTGAGTAGCAGTCCAGTCATCCTTGTTCCACATCTAGTATCCTCCTATGAGTGAGTATATACCATATTTGTTTTCTGAGTCTGGGTTACCTCACTCAGCATGATTTTTTCTAGATCCATCCATTTGCCTGCAAACCTCATGATGTCATTGTTTTTCTCTGCTGAGTAGTATTCCATTGTGTATATGTGCCACAATTTATTTATCCATTCTTCAGTTGAAGGGCATCTAGGTTGTTTCCAGGTTTTGGCTATTACAAACAATGCTGATATGAACATAGCTGAGCAAGTGCTCTTGTGGTATGATTGAGCATTTCTTGGGTATATGCCCAAGAGTGGTATAGCTGGATCTTGGGGGAGATTGATTCCCAATTTTCAAAGAAAGCGCCATATTGATCCAAAGTGGTTGTACAAGCTTGAATTCCCACCAGCAGTGGAGGAGAGTTCCCCTAGTTCCACATGCTCTCTAGCATAAAGTGTCTTCACTGTTTTGATCTTAGCCACTCTGACAGGCATAACGTGGTATCTCAGAGTTGTTTTGATTTGCATTTCCCTGATGATTAGGGATGTTGAGCAATTCCTTAAATGTCTGTCAGCCATTTGATTTTCCTCTGTTGAGAATTCTCTGTTTAGTTCTAAAGCCCATTTCTCAATTGGACTGTTGGTCATTTTGATGTCTGATTCCTTGAGTTCTTTGTATATTCTGGATATCAGTCTTCTGTCAGATGTGGGGTTGGTGAAGATCTTTTCCCACTCTCTAGGCTGTCGCTTTGCCTTGTTGACCATAACCTTTGCTCTACAAAAGCTTCTCAGTTTCAAGAGGTCACATTGATTGATTGTTTCTCTCAGTGTCTGTGCTACTGGTGTTATATTTAGGAAGTGATCTTTATGCAAATGCGTTCAAGACTCCTTCCTATTTTCTCTTCTAGCAGGTTTAGAGTAGCTGGATTTATGTTGAGGTACTTGATCCACTCAGACTTAAGTTTTGTGCACGGTGACAGATATGGGTCTATTTGCAGCCTTCTACATGTTGATATCCAGTTATGCCAGCACCATTTGTTGAAGATGCTTTCTTTTTTCCATTGTACCCTTTTGGCTTCTTTGTCAAAAATTATATGTTCATAGGTGAGTGGGTTTATATCAGGGTCTTCAATTCGATTCCATTGGTCCACATGTCGGTTTCTATGCCAATACCAAGCTGTTTTTATTACTGTAGCTCTATATGCCTCCAGAGGTTGTTTTATAATCAGAATTTCTGTGACTGAGAAAAGGATTCTTTTTGTGGCATCCATTATTTTTTATAAATTGGAATTTGATTGATATAAGAAAGGAAAGCAAGGTTTTTATATGTATTTTTCTCTATATTTCCAATGTTATTGGAGATTAGATGTGAGGGATACCCAAATGTTTGTACTGTAATCATTGTTTTTCACGTCAGCATTGTTTGTATATTACAGGAAACTACGTTATTGGTATGTATACCCTCCACTGGAGTTAGGATCACAATTTTGCCTATAACTTTCTACTATTTGTCCAAACCATGTTGAAAATGTTCTAGTCATACTCATTTCCCATATGGATATATAGTGATGAGAAGGAACCAAAGCAATCAATGAATCTCCATTCAGATTGAGTCAAAATCTCCAAACTGTGAGCCTACCTGAACAATGCAGGAAGGATTCACTTATTTTCTCACATAACTACACCAACTGTATTACCTATCTAAAATTTTATTACTCAGTTGTAGATTTCATGGGATGCATTATGATCATATTCATGCCCTTCCAACAACTTCCCCAGATCCATGCCTCTTTCTTCAACCACCCAAATTTGTCTCATATTTTTTAATGCATCACAGGACTAATACATACTTCTAATTTCTTTTGAAAAAAATGGTCTTCCACTGGAAAATATTTAACCTTCAAAGTATGATAAACTTAAAAAACATAAAAAGTAGCCTCCATATTTCAGTTATCTATCAATTGACAATATTGTTTTAGTTTCTAGTCATCTGTGTGGAGAAAACATTGGAGTAAGTTTATTTCTCCTTTCTAAATATAATGATTTTTTTTACAGAATGGTAATTGGCTTGTGACTCAATAGAACATTCAAGTTATAAATTTCACAGTGCCACTTCACTTTCATAGATAATGTGCTGCATCCCAGAGGAAAACTCATCTGATAAACTCCAGGTTTTCCACAGGTTAAAAAGAAAAAGAACAATGGATAAGTAGAGGCTTCCCAAACAGATGAGAAAATGCAACATCATTAATGATGGCAAAAGGTAGCAGTGGATAATTTTTGAAATGTAAGGCAGTAATCCTTTGAAGATTTTATATAGAAAACTCTCAATATAAAATTTTTAAATAATAAAATTTTTAATTTAAATTGAACTATGATTCTAAAGGGAGGAAAACACAAATCTAAAATAACATTTTGTTTTAGGCATTTGTTTTTGTTTCAGTTAAGATATATTTTATGTTTAAAATAATGAATGAAACATAGTCAGATGTGTGCATCCATCACCATAGTCATGTTCAAGATATATAGAACATTTCACTAGGAATCATAAATAATGTACTGTTCAGCTATCATCATTTTATCCCCTCATTTCTACATATTCCTGAATCTACATTCTATCCCATGAAGTTCCAGTTGGGCTTTTCATATGAATGAGATAATCTGCTTTTTGCTCTTTCATGTTTTTTAACCTAATGTGATATTTTCACAGGGCTATCACATTACCGCACAGATCAAACTTATATCCCCTGCATTTTTATTTAAAATTTATTTTCATAAATTATATTCTGATTGAACTTTTTACTCCCCCAACTCCTCTGAGATCTTCTGCACTGCCTTCCTATCTGAACCCACACCCTTTCTTTCTCTTGATGGAAAACAAAGACTCTTCTAAATAAGAGTTAGAAAATAAGATGAAACATATAACAAATCAGAATGGGTAACACAATCATCAAACAGAAGAATTAAAAAGAATGAGATACCAAATTGCTTAGTATATATATGCAGCATGGACTTCCTATTCTCAATGCTGCCAATTTAAACATTTAAATAAATACAGCTTGGAAAGCTTGTGTGAATAAGAGCCTTATTATCTAAGCTGTTTATTTTATGATGTCCATCTCTTTCCTAATTCATAGTTTAAATATACACTTTCCCCCTGTTTCTCCAAATTCATCCACCAGGACTGTTGCTTATATTTATAGATATTAAAATGTCACTCAAGTTCTATTATGCTTGTTTTCACATTTCTGTTATCACATCCATTGATATAAAAACTATAAAAATGTGAAAAAGCAAAAAAAAAGAATGAGATACAATTTAGAGAGTATTGGTATTAACTCTTCTTTGAATATCTGGTAGAATTCTGCGCTGAAACCATCTGGTCCTGGGCTTTTTTTTTGTTGGGAGACTTTTAATGACTGTTTCTATTTCCTTAGGGGTTATTGGACTATTTAAATAGTTTATCTGGTCTTGATTTAACTTAGGTATGTGGTACCTATCCAGAAAAATGTCCATTTCTTTTAGGTTTTCCAGTTTTGTGGAGTAGAGGTTTTTGAAATATGACCTTATAATTCTCTGGATTTCCTCAATGTCTGTTGTTATGTCCCCCTTTTCATTTCTGATTTTGTTGATTTGGATTCTCTCTCTCTGTCTTTTGGTTAGTTTGGATAAGGGCTTGTCTATCTTGTTGATTTTCTCAAAGAACCAACTCTTTGTTTCATTAATTTTTTGTATTATTCTCTTAGTTTCTAATTTATTAATTTCCCTCTCACTTTGATAATTTCCTGGCATCTATTCTTCCTGGGAGACTTTGCTTCTTCTTGTTCTAGAGTTTTCAGGTGTGCTGTTAAGTCACTAGTGTGGAATTTCTCCAACTTCTTTATGTGGGCATTTAGTGCTATGAATTTCCCTCTAAGCACTGCTTTCATAGTGTCCCATAAGTTTGGGTATGTGAAGGAACATTACCAAACTCCTTCTATGAGGCTGCAATTACCCTGATTCCTAAACCAAACAAGGATGCAACAAAGAAAGAGAACTACAGACCGATCTCCCTCATGAACATTGATGCAAAAATACTCAATAAAATACTGGCAAACAGACTCCAAGAACACATCAGAACAATTATCCACCATGATCACGTAGGCTTCATCCCAGGGATGCAAGCGTGGTTCAACATATGAAAGTCCATCAATGTAATACACCATATAAACAAACTCAAAGAAAAAAACCACATGAATATCTCACTAGATGCAGAAAAAGCATTTGACAAAATCCAACACCCCTTCATGATAAAAGTCTTGGAGCTATCAGGAATACAGGGAACATACCTAAACATAATAAAGGCAATTTACAGCAAGCCAACAGCCAACATCAAATTAAATGGAGAGAAACTCAAAGCAATTCCATTAAAATCAGGAATGAGGCAAGGCTGTCCTCTCTCCCCATACTTTTTCAATATAGTACTGGAAGTTCTAGCCAGAGCAATAAGACAACATAAGGAGATTAAGGGGATACAAATTGGAAAGGAAGAAGTCAAACTTTCCCTATTTGCAGATGACATGATAGTATACTTGAGTGACCCCAAAGATTCCACCCAGGAATTGATAAAGCTTATAAACACCTTCAGCAACATAGCAGGATACAAGATCAACTCAAAAAAATCAGTAGCCCTCCTATATACAATGGCCAAAGAATCTGAGAAGGCAATTAGAGATACATCACCATTTACAATAGCCACAAATGACATAAAATACCTTGGAGTAACACTAACCATGCAAGTGAAGGACCTATATGACAAGAACTTTAAGTCCCTCAAAAAAGAAAATAAAGAAGATGTCAGAAAATGGAAAGATCTCCCATACTCATGGATAGGCATTGTTAACATAGTAAAAATGGCAATCTTACCAAAAGCAATTTACAGATTCAATGCAATCCCCATCAAAATACCAACACAATTCTTCACAGACCTGGAAAGAATAATACTCAACTTCATATGGAAAAACAAAAAACCCAGGATAGCTAAAAGAAACCTGTACAATAAAACAACTTCTGGAGGCATCACAATCCCTGAATTCAAGCTCTACTATAGAGCTACAGTAATAAAAACAGCTTGGTATTGGCATAAAATCGACATGTGGACCAATGGAATCGAATTAAAGACCCTGACATTAACCCACACACCTATGGACATATAATTTTTGACAAAGAAGCCAAAAGGGTACAATGGAAAAAAGAAAGCATCTTCAACAAATGGTGCTGGCATAACTGGATATCAACGTGTAGAAAGTTGCAAATAGATCCATATCTGTCACCATGCACAAAACTTAAGTCAAAGTGGATCAAAGACCTCAGCATAAATCCAGCTACTCTGAACCTGCTAGAAGAGAAAGTAGGAAGGAATATTGAACGCATTGGCAAAGGAGATCACTTCCTAAATATAACACCAGTAGTGCAGACACTGAGACAAACAATCAATCAATGGGACCTCTTGAAACTGAGAAGCTTTTGTAGAGCAAAGGATACGGTTAACAAGGCAAAGCGACAGCCTACAGAGTGGGAAAATATCTTCACCAACCCCACATCTGACAGAGGACTGATATCCAGAATATATAAGGAACTCAAGAAATTAGACATCAAAATGACCAACAGTCCAATTGAGAAATGGGCTTTAGAACTAAACAGAGAATTCTCAACAGAGGAAAATCAAATGGCTGACAGACATTTAAGGAATTGCTCAACATCCCTAATCATCAGGGAAATGCAAATCAAAACAACTCTGAGATACCACCTTACGCCTGTCAGAGTGGCTAAGATCAAAACAGTGAAGACACTTTATGCTAGAGAGGATGTGGAACTAGGGGAACTCTCCTCCACTGCTGGTGGGAATGCAAGCTTGTACAACCACTTTGGAAATCAATATGGTGCTTTCTTAGAAAATTGGGAATCAATCTCCCCCAAGATCCAGCTATAACACTCCTGGGCATATACCCAAGAAATGCTCAATCATACCACAAGAGCACTTGCTCAGCTATGTTCATATCAGCATTGTTTGTAATAGCCAAAACCTGGAAACAACCTAGATGCCCTTCAACTGAAGAATGGATAAATAAATTGTGGCACATATACACAATGGAATACTACTCAGCAGAGAAAAACAATGACATCATGAGGTTTGCAGGCAAATGGATGGATCTAGAAAAAATCATGCTGAGTGAGGTAACCCAGACTCAGAAAGACAAATATGGTATGTACTCACTCATAGGAGGATACTAGATGTGGAACAAGGATGACTGGACTGCTACTCACATCACCAGTGAGGCTACCTGGAAAATGGGACCCCAAAAAAGACACGGAGAAATGGATGAGATCTACATGAACAGCCTCGTCATGAGTGGGAGCAATGAAGGGCGACGGTCGAGGGAAAGAGAGTGGGAGATCCTAGCTGGATCAAGAAAAGAGAGGGAGAACAACGAATAGGACACCATGCTAAATGAAGACCACATGAGAAGGGGAGGAAGCAGAGAGCTAGGGAGGCTCACGGAGATCCACAAAGATATCCCCGCAAAAGACTGCTGACAATGGTTGAGAGACGGCAGGAACTGACCTACTCTGGTGATGGGACAGCCAAACACCCTGATAGTTGTGCCATAAACCCCATCCAAGGACTGAGGAATCTGGATGCAGACATCCACGGCTGGGCCCCTGGTGGAGCACTGGGAGTCTAATTATTGAGAAAGAGGAGGGTTTATATGAGCGAGAATTGTTGAAGCCAAGGTTGGATAAAGCACAGGGACAAATAACCAAATGAATGGAAACACATGAACTATGAACCAAAGGCTGAGGGGCCCCCAACTGGATCAGGCCCTCTGAATGGATGAAACAGTCATTTGGCATGATCTGTTTGGGAGGCAGCTGTGCGGTGGTGCCGGTTCCTGGGCTCGTTGCATGAGTTGGCTGTTTGAATCCTGGGACTTATGCAGGGAAGCTTGGCTCGGTCTGGGAGGAGGGGACTGGACCTGCCTGGACTGAGTCTATCAGGTTGATCCCGGTCTTCGGGGGAGACCTTGATCTGGAAGAGGTGGTAATGGGGGGTAGGCTGGGGGGAGGGGGAGGGGGGCAAGAGGGGGAGAACAGAAGAATCTGTGGCTATTATGTGGAACTGAATGGTGTTGTAAAATAAAAAAATTAATAAAAAATACCTAGATTAAAAAAAAAGAATGAGATACACATATAGATAGTATGACATACATTCTTACACACAGGAATCCCATAAAAACACAAAACTAGAATACATAATATTAAACCAAAGAACCTTAAGTTTAAATAATTTAAAAGCACTGAAATATATATTATTATACAATGGAGCTTCAGAGTTGACATTGAGTTTATATTGTTTTGGCCATATATTGCCCTTTGGGCCAGCCCCAAAGCGTGGTTTGTGTCCTCAGGGACACTCTGTTGGAGAGGACTAAATTTCTGTTTGTAAGTAGATATTGATGGGAGCTATCTCTTGAGTTTAAAATAGGAGCTTTTTCCAATTTTTCACTGAGCAAATGGACGCCATCTGGACTGATGTGTACAGGTCCTGTGCATACCACCTAAGCTTCTGCAAGGTCATGTGCATCAGTTCTGAGCATAGGGGGCCTTTTTTGTTTTGTGTTCTCAATCCACTCTAGCTCTTACAAATCATTACTTCTCTTCTGCCATGAAGTCCTTGAGCCCTCTGGGGTATGGTGGTACATTTGATGGAGATACCACATGTAAAAGTGGTGCAAGGTCTCTCATCCTCTGTACATTAACCAGATGAAGGTCTCAGTATTTGTCTATATATGTTGGAGGAAGAAACTTTTCTGACAATGTCTGAGCAGTGAACAGATCTATGACTATATCAGATGATGTTAGGAGTCACTTGGTGGCTATGTTCCTTTATTGGAGCAGTAGTCTTGGTTTATGCCTAGGTCCCTGTCCTGTTGTCATGTTCTTATCCAGCAGTGTGGAGTCAAACATGTATTCCATCTCTTGCAATGGACCTTAAAACAAATCACTTATTATTGGTTACTCCCATCAGGTTTGTGCCACTGTTTTACTAGCACAGCTTGTAGACAGTCACCATTGTAGATGTTTAGGTTGTGTTTACCTTGATTGTTTTTTTCAGAGAATTTTGAGTACTATGGACAGTAGTTAGCAGGCATAAACACCCTAAGTTTTGACTGTAATCCCTGTCCAGAAAATGAAGTTTCCAACATGACAAGTAAAGATGTGATTTACCAAAATAATCAACAGATTGTTTATTTTCACCCATATTTAAATAGTTTGTAAAGAGTCCTTTGGGGAAAAGAAAGTTTCATTAAGAGTTTGAAGGCATCAGTAACAGTGCTACTTGAAAAACTACACTCTCTTTTTATTTATTTTTTTATTAAGAAAAATTTTTCATTCATTTCACACAACAAAGATCCCCTTCTTCCCTCCTCCCACTCACCAGCCACCCTCTTCCAACCCTCCACACAACCCCACAAAAGGCAAGGCATCCCATGGAGAGGAACATCCAGTAGAGGCAATTCCAAGCCCTTACTCCATCATCAAGGCTGCATGAGTTGTCTGATCACAGGTAGTGGGCTCCAAAAATCCCACTCATGCATGATTCTGATTCTACTGCCAGAGGACCCCACAAACAGATCAAGCTACACAGTTGTCTCAACATGCAAAAGGCCTAGTTTAGTCCCATGTAGGCTCCACAGCCATTGATCAAACTTTCATGAGATCCCACTAGTTTGGGTTGATCATCTCTGCCTGCATTCATTTCCCCATCATGAACCTGATGCACTTGCTCATAGAATCCCACTTCCCTCTCTCCAACTGGACTCCTGGAGCTCTGCCTGGTGTTTGGCTGTGGATCTCTGCTTCTGCTTTCATCAGTCACTGGAGAAAAGCTCTGTGATGACAGTTAAGGTATTAACAGATCTCATGACTGAGATAAGGCTGTTCAGTTCAGGCACCCTCTCCAATATTTCTAGTAGTTCAAGCTGGAGTAATCCTTGGGGATTCCTGGCAACTTCCCTAGCAATGGGTTTCTCTCTATCCCCTTGAAATCTCCCTCTATCATTGTATCTCTTTCATTGTTTTCCCATTCTATCCCTGATCCAGCTCAACCATCCCATTCCCTTATGTTCTCATTCCCTATCACCTACCCTCCATTGCCCACACCTCATCCTGTATATTCATAGAGTCTCATGTATTTCCCCTTCACAGGGTGATCTATACATCCCTCTTTGGGTCCTCCTTGTTAGTTAGCTTCTCTGGAGCTCTGGGTTTTTGTCTGGTTATCTTTTGCTTTACATCTAGTATCCACTTATTAGTGAGTAGGTACCATGTTTGTCCTTCTGTGTCTGGGTTACCTCACTCAGGATGATAATTTCTAGTTCCATCCATTTGCCTGAAAATTTGTGATGTCATTGTTTTTCTCTGCTGAATAGTAGTCCATTGTGAATATATACCACAGCTAAACCACTCTTAGGCATATACCCAAGATATGCTGAATCATACCACAAAGACACATGCTCAACTATGTTCATAGCAGCATTATTCATACTAGCCAGAACCTGGAAACAGCCTAGATGTCCCAAACTAGGTTTGACTATAAAACCCAGTGACTAATGCAAGAAAATGTAACACTTGAAAAGACTAATGCATAAAAATTATATTGATTCAAATGATACTATCACACATATAACAAATCCAAAATTCAAATATATTTACTTTTGTGTTGGTTGAACATAAGATTACTGTACTCAAGTTTACTTTGTTCCACTTCTTCCTACTTAGGAAAGCATGGGTGGAGTGGAGGAAACAGGAAGCTGTGGTCAGAGTATATTGTACGAGAGAAGAATATATTTTCAATAAAAATGAATAAATATAACATTCTTCTACTTAATTTTAAATACATAGTAAAATCAAAACATTTTAATACTTCCACCCATCAGTTTAAATGACATTGCTTAGCAAAGTCAGAGAGGATTGAACAACTGAAATGAAATGTAAGCATTCTGATGGATAGACTCAGTATTGTAAGGGCATCTTTTCCATTTGATCTGTTGTGTCAATGCAATTGAAAGAAAAGTGAATTTATTTTGATATAAACTACAAAGATATAAATGGAAGGAAATTCTCAGCTTCATCCAGTACTATGGTTCAAAATTATGCTCTTGAGGATTGGAATGCTATCTCCATATTGATGTTTTCACAATAAGTACTGCAACCTTGGGAGCATTGAACTATCAAATCTTATAGAAATTAGAAAAATTAGCAGATAATGTGCTTAACCAAATATCAAACAGTGAAATATAAAAATAGATGCGATATTTTCAACATGTAGAAAATTTGGTTGATAATTTGTTCATGTTGCCTCTGCTTTCCTTGGAATTATCAGTGCAGGGTTTTATTTTTTGCTTCTTATCTTTTTTCTTATTTTTAGATTATAATTCCATTATATCATTTCCCCTTTCCCCACTATTCCTCCAAATCCTCCCACTAATCCCTTCTTGCTTTCTTTCAAATTGATTGCCACTTTTCTCATTAACTGTTGGCATATTGTTTACAAATACTAAAAAGTTCTTGGATAAGTAATATAAATATAAACAAAACCTTTACATTAAGATGAAAGTCAATGAAACTTAGAATTAAATACTATACGTCAAACACATTTAGTTTCCATATATTACAAAAAGTAAATAAAATTCATCATAACTTCACAATTCATAAATATAAGTAGCATGTTTCATGAAAACTAAGGAAAAAATAAGTCTGAAAATGCTTTTCTTCCTGTTCTAGCCATAGATCATTGTTTGAAGTGTCCAGATGACCAGTATGCCAACACAAAATGAACTCACACCCATTAAAAACTTGAGACATTTCTGCCTTAAAAGGATCCCTTGGGAAAATCTCTGGCTCTCTTGGAACTGTTTTTCTATTCCCTTATAGCTGTTGTACTGCTATCTTTTCAAAGTATAAAGATACTCTCATAGTCAAGGGCAATAGCCAAGTTCTCAGCTTTGTACTATTCATCTGCCTCATATTTTGTTTTCTCTGTCCCTTGCTTTATATTGACCATCCCCATATGGCCACCTTTATCTTGCAGCAGACTTCATTTGAAATTGTCTTCACTGTGGCAACCTCTTCTGTTTTGGCTAAGATAATTACTGTAGTACTAACACTCAAGGTCACTGTTCCAGATAGAAAATGAAGTGGCTGCTGGCATCAGGTGCAACTGAATTCATCCTTCCCATCTGCACTGTGATACAACTGATGCTCTATGAAATCTGGATGGGAACTCTCCTCCATTTGTTGATGAGGATGTACATGCTGAACATGGCCATATTTTGATTGTCTGCAACAAAGGTTCAGATATTGCCTTCCACTGTGTTATGAAATACTTGGCTCCCTTGCCCTGGTAACTTTTGCTGTATCTTTCCTGCCCAGAAATCTGCCTGACACATTCAATCAAACAAAGTTCCTGGCATTCAGCATGCTGGTGTTCTGTAGTGTCTGCCTTACCTTCCTCCCTGTTTACCAAAGCACCAAGGGTGTAGCTGGAGTTTTCCTGCCTTGCCCACAGTCAGGACAAATCTTTGTAACCCAGCAGTCCCACAGCCGCTCAGACCCAACCAAGTAAACACAGAGACTTATATTGGTTACAAACTGTATGGCCTTAGCAGGCTTCTTGCTAACTGTTCTTATAGCTTAAATTAATCCATTTCCATAAGTCTATACCTTGCCACGGGGCTCATAGCTTACTGGCATCTTCACATGCTTCTTGTCATGGTGGAAGCTGGCAGTGACTCCTTCCGCCTTCCTGTTATTTCTTTTCTCCTCTCTGTTAGTCCTGAATATACTTCCTGCCTAGCCACTGGCCAATCAGTGTTTTATTTATTGACCAATCAGAGTAATTTGACATACAGACCATCCCACAGCACCAAGGGCAAGGCTACAGTAGCTGTGGTGGTCTACTGTATCTTGGCCTCCAATGCAGGGCTGCTTATTTGCACCTTTGCCCCAAAGCACTACATTATTTTTCAAACCACAGGTAAATTCTTTTCATAAGGTCAAGAAAAGACATTCTGAAGCTGAAAATATCCCTTAAATTTAATTAACTTAATTCCTATAGCAGACATCCCCACAAGATGACAAGGCTCTTTTCTGTAAACAAAATACTATTTCAAAATTTGAAGTTTGTTCTTATGGAAAAATGTAGAAAATAAGCTGCCTAATAAAGTTCAAACACAAAACCTGGACCTCAGTTCAATTGGATAATATTAAAATAAGCCATTTCTATACCTATAATCCTATTCTTTATTATTTATTATTGACTTTAGTGTTATCTGTAAATTGGCACTGAATTTTATACATTATTTCATTTGCTGTAAGTTTTCCATTACAAATTGTATGTTACTGTTGCATTAAAAAATATTGCCATGTGGTTTCTCAGAAAATTGGGAATCAATCTACCTCAAGACCCAACTATAACACTCTTGGCGATATACCCAAGGAATGCTCAATCTTTCCACAAGGACACATGTTCAACTGTGTTCATAGAAGAATTATTCATAATAGCCAGAACCTGGAAACAACTTAGATGTTCCTCAGCTGAAGAATGGATAAAAAAATGTGGCACATATACATAGTGGAGTACTAACCATCAGTAAAAAACAATGATACCATGAAATTTTCAGGCAAGTGGATGGAACTAGAAAATATCATCCTAAGTGGGGTAACACAGACTCAGAAGGACAAACATGGTATGTACTCACTCATAAGTGGATACTAGATATAAAGCTAAGAATAACCAGACTACAAGCCATAGTTCCAGAGAGGCTAACTAACAAGGAGTACCCTAAGAGGGACACATAGATAGCCCAGTGAAGGAGAAATAGGTGAGATCTATATGAATAAACTGGGAGTGAGGAGGTAGTAATGGAAGGCAAATAATGGATGTCGCAGGATGTCCTGTATGTTGTGAATAAATAAAATGCTGATTGGCCAGTAGCCGGCAGAAAGTATGGGATAGGCAGAACAAACTGAGAGGAGAGGCTGGGAGGTGGAAGTCTGGGAGAGATGCCAGCCTGCCATCCAGGGAGCATCATGTAAAGGCAGCAGGTAAATTCACAGAACACTTGGTGACATATAGATTAACAGAAATAGGCCACATAAAAGAGTAATAGCTAGACAATGGTAGGTCTCAACTAATGGCCAAGCAATTTAAATAATATAAGCATCTGTATGTTTATTTTACAAGTGGGCTACAGGACTGCTGGGTCTTGGCAGGACCCAGAGAGAAAAACTCTAGCTACAAATGGCACCCAATGGGTTGACAAGAGTTTCCACCTAAAACCTGAGAAAACAGATTCTAAAACAGAGCTAAAAACAACTTTCTAGTTGTCTCTCTCAAGTTAGCAGCAGCCTGCAGGTTTGAGCTACTATGGCAGGTTCATAGCATGAGACCATAACCAGCAGTATGGCAGGAATGAGGAGTCTGCAAGCTTCACATTACACTGCTGTTGTGGGGTAGATTTAGCCTTTGCTGGTACATAAAACAA
Organism: Peromyscus leucopus; assembly: GCF_004664715.2. NCBI lineage: Eukaryota > Metazoa > Chordata > Mammalia > Rodentia > Cricetidae > Peromyscus > Peromyscus leucopus. The sequence continues at coordinate 118,927,249 of NC_051063.1, forward strand.
ACAAACAACAAAAAAAGAGATTTCTGGGTCACACGCTGATTGGATAGAAGCATAGAACTACTGTTTCTAAGAGTTGATGGCTCCCAAAGCTGGGGGTAATTGTACAACCACCATATTGGGAAGCTCCGGTGGGCAGAGCCACCAGCCAAAGCTGCTATTTTAGCCCTGGTAATGCTACAGTTTAAAACAATAGATTCACAATAAGACAGATTAAGATGAAACAAGACTTTAAATGCTTTACAGTGTGTATAAAAAATGTACATAGGCTTGGAAGAGAGAGAAAAAGGAGTATATACAGTTATATAAAAAATGGATAATTTTTAAAAATAAAGTCTTTAAAGAGACAGTAAAAGTAGTATAAAATAAGCCATGTAAAATGGATATTATACAAAAAATATGGATAGTGTTGTCTTTGGAATTCTTAACTGCAGAAAAACATTTGATTGTAAAAGCTGTTGAGTTAAGCCAATATGTATATTTTAAAGGTACCTTGACTTCAAAATTTGGATGCAAGGATATTTTGCTTTGGAAAGGAGTCTCTGATTTTGTTTTCACAGAAAGCCAGAGGCTATGGATTTGTTCCAGATTAAGGTACATCAGGTTTGACCAGCCAAGACCCCCTGAAGGGTCTCTGATGACACCATGGCACAGATGATCCAATATCCAGAACGGTTTCAAGGCAACTGGCTCAGATGATACACCCATGCAGACTACTCCATAATCCTAAAGTTGTCTTTGTGTCCCCATAAGATACAACACCCCCCTCCAGCAGAAAGTAGTAAGAGAAGCTATGCCCCAATTCCCAAATATACCAAGCTGGCTTTTGAGATGGAATTGGCTCACTCCTCTAAACCCAAACATATTGCTTAAAAAAGGTTGAGAGATTCTTTTGTTCCATGTCAGAAGAGCCTTCTTGTGTGGCATAGAGAGAAACCAATATTTTTATTTAAATCAGGTTGATTATTAATGTGATCTCTTTTAAAGAAGAAAAGGGGATATGATATAGATATGATAGGAAGAAAGATTAGATCTCCAAGCATCTCCACACTGTGTCAAGGTAGAGCAAAGTATGCCCCCCTAGGGAATATTTCCCAAAAAGCCATGCAGAAGGGATAAGTTCTGGTTGCATTGTCAGTGGTTCCTAAACTGATCTAGCCTAGCCACATCATTGTCATTCAAATTCAGAGGATCTAGTTCGGTCCCATGTAGGTTCCCTAGCTAACAGGCCAGAGTTCATGAGCTCCTATCAGCTTCAGTCAGCTGTCTCTGTGGTTTTCCCCATCATAATCTTGACATCACTTTCTCCTGTGATCTCTCCTAACTCTCTTCAACTGAAGTCTAGGAGTTCACACCAGTGCTTGGTTGTGGATCAGTGCATCTGCTTCCAACAGTTACTGAATATAGGTTTTATGATGACAATTAGAGTAATCACTAATCTGATTATAGGGGAAGATAAATTCTGTACAAGCTTCGTGTTGCAACCCAACTCTGTGTCAGTTGCCAGCCAGCAAAGAAAACTCCTGCAGGAAGTCCCCTCCCTCACCAAAACGTTCCATCAGATCCTGAAATCTACAAGTCCACACCTAGCAATGATACACACCTGCATGTGACCCCATTAACTTCCTGAGGCATGGAATCCAAATTGCTAGCTCTCATTGAACCAAGAGCTCTCATTGGACCAAGAATAACTTCTGGAGACAGGGAATCTGCCAGCCCTCATTGGAACAAGAAAGGCTTCCCGAGACACAGAATCTGTTACCTCTGACTGGACCATGAGCCCCATAAGACCAGGAGTGTCTTGTGAGTCACAGAAGTATCTAGCTTAGGTTAGGCAAGAGCATCTCCCTGAGATACAGAATTTGTGATTTCAAATTAGACCAAGAGCCAAGATTGGACCCAGAGGAGCCTCCTGAGACACAGACACAACAAGCACAGAGTGGACTAATAGCAACTCAATCAGAGACTGGTATCTCTTATACTTATTAGAGAAGGACATGCCCAGACATCAAGGCAAAAATACATACAACAACATGAAGAGCAATATGGCATCACCAGAACCTAGCCTTCCTCCAACAGTAAGACCTGAACATCACAATGTAGAGGGAGCAGAAGTAAGCGACCTTAAAAACAGCTTCATAAAGATGCTAGAGGCCTTGAAAGAAAAAATGAAATTGAAGAAAAGATGAAAAAAATGGAAGAAATCAGTAAATCCCTTAAAGAAAGCAAGAAAACCATGCAAAAGCAATTAAATGAGTGAGGGAAACAGTTCAAGACCTGAAAAGTGTAATAGAAACAATGAGGAAGACATAAACAGAGGGAATGCTGGAAATAGAAAACCTAAGTAAATGGACAGGAAACACGGATACAAGCATAAACAAAAGAATTCAAGAGATGGAAAAGAGAAACTCTGGTGTAGAGGATACAATAGAGGAAATAGTTTCAGCAGTCAAAGAAAATACCAAAGCCAAAAAATCATAATATAAAATGTCCAGGAATTCTGGGACGCCATGAAAAGACCAAACCTTAGAATAACAGAAATAGAAAAGGAGAAGAATACCAACTCAAAAGCACAGAAAATATATTCAACAAGATGATAGAATTAAACTTTCCCAAGTTAAAGAAGGAAATACCTATGAAGATGCAAGAAGCCTATAGAATACCAAACAGACTAGATGCCCCCCCAAAACATGCCCTCACAACATAATAATTAAACAACTAAACCTACAAAATAAAGAAAGAATATTAAGAGCAGCAAAGGAAAAAGGCCCAGTGACTTATAAAGGCAGACCCATCAGAATAACACCCAACTTCTCAATGGAGACTTTCAAAGCCAGAAGGACCTGGACAGATATAATGCAGATACTAAAAGACCATGGATGCCAGCCTAGACTAAAATACCCAGCAAAACTTTCAATAGCTATAGAGAGAGTAAACAAAACATTCCAAGACAAAACCAGATTTAAACAATACCTATAAAAAAATCTAGCCAGACAGAAAATACTAGAAGGAAAATTCCAACTTAAGGAAGTCAGATACACCCATGAAAACACAGGCAACAGTAAATCCCAAAGAAGAGAAAGACACACATACTACCACCAAAAGATAACTGGAATTAACAATCATTGGTCATTAATATCCTTTAATATCCATCGACAATTCACCTATAAAAAGACACAGGCAAAATAACGGATACAAAAGCAGAACCCACCATTCTGCTGCATACAAGAAACACATCTCAAATTCAAAGATAGACACTACCTCAGAGTAAAAGGTTGGGCAAGATCTTTCCAGTCAAATGGTGTTAAGAAGCAAGCCCATGTAACTATCCTAATATCTAACAAAATAGACTTCAAACTAAAATCAATCAAAAGAGGTTGAGAAGGACAATATATACTCATCACAGGATCACCAAGATGAAGTTTCAATTCTGAACATTTGTGCCCCCAATACAAGGGTACCCACATATGCAAAAGAAACATTACTAAAGCTTAAATCACACATCAAACCCCACACATTAACAGTGGGAGACTTCAACACCCCACTCTCACCACTGTACAGATCTGCCAGATCGAAACTTAACAGAGAAACAAGGGACATGACTGATGTTATGACTCAAATAGACCTAATTGATATCTACAGCACAATCCACACTAACAAAAAAGAATATACATTCTTCTCAGCACCCAATGGAACCTTCTCTATAATCAACCACATACTTGTCCACAAGGCCAATCTCAACAGATAAAAAAAAATAGAATAACCTGTATTCTATCATGTTTTAAAGTTAGTTTTCAAAACATCAAAAATTACAGAAAGCCTCATGGAAACTGAATAATGCCCAACTGAATCACCAATGAGTCAAGGAAAAAATAAACAAATTAAAGACTTCCTAGAATTCAATGAAAATGAATGTTACTATATACCCAAACCTATGGGACACTATGAAAGCAGTGTTAAGAGCAAAATTCATACCACTAAATGCCCACATGAAGAAGTTGGAAAAATCTCACACTAGTGGCTTAACAGCACACCTGAAAGTTCCAGAACAAGAAGGCAGAGAGAGAGCATCCAAATCAACAAAATCAGAAATGAAAGGGGAGACATAACAACTGACCATGAGGAAATCCAGAGAATTATCATGTCATACTTCAAAAGCATGTACTCCATAAAATTGGAAAATCCAAAAGATTTGGATATTTTTTCCTGGATATGTACTACATTCCTAAGTTAAATCAAGACAAGATAAATTATTTAAATAGACAAATAACCACTAAGCAAATAGAAACAGTCATTTAAAGTCTCCTAATGGAAAAAAAAGCCCAGGAACAGATGGATCCAACACAGAATTCTACTATATCTTCAAATAAGAGTTAATATCAATACTCTTTAAAGTGTTTCACACAATATAAACAGAAGGAACATTACCAAACTCTTTTTATGAGGCTACACATACTCTGTTTCACAAGCCAAACAAAGAAGGAAAATTACAGACCAATCTCCTTCATGAACATCGATGCAAAAAGACTCAATAAAATACTGGCAAACAGACTCCAAGAACATATCAAAAACATTATCCACCATCATCAAGTAGGCTTCATCCCACAGATGCAAGGTTGGTTCAACATATGAAAGTCTGTCAATGTAATACTCCATATAAACAAACTGAAAGAAAAAAACACATGATCATTTCATTTGATGCTGAAAAGGCCTTTGACAAAATCCAACACCCCTTCATGATAAAGGTCTTGGAGAGATCAGGAATACAGGGAATATACTTAACATAATAAAGGCAATTTATAACAAGCCAACAGCCAACATCATATTAAGTTGAGAAAAAATTAAAGCAATCCCACTAAAATCAGGAACAAGACAATGCGGTCTACTCTCCCCATATTTATTCAATATAGTACTTGAAGTTCTAGCTAGAGCAATAAGACAACAAAAGAAGATCAAGGGGAAACAAATTGGAAAGGAAGAAATCAAACTTTCACTATTTCCTGATGATATGATAGTATACATAAGTGACCTCAAAAATTTGTCAGAAGAATTCTTACAGCTGATAAACACCTTCAGTAATGTGGCAATATAGAAGATTAACTCAAAAAATCAGTAGCCCTCATATATACAAATGACAAGTGGGCTGAGAAAGGAATCAGAGAATCATCACCCTTTACAATAGCCACAAATAATAAAAAATATCTTGTGGTAACTCTAATTAAGTAAATGAAGGACCTGTAGAACAAGAACTTTAAATCTCTGACGAAAGAAATTGAAGAAGATATGAGAAAATGGAAAGATCTCCCATGCTCATGGATAGGTAGGATTAACATAGTAAAAATGGCAATCTTAACAAAAGCAATCTACAGAGTCAATGCAATCCCCATCAAAACACCAACACAATTCTTCATAGACCTGGAAAGAACAATACTCATCTTCATATGGAAAAACAAAAAACCCAGGATGGCTAAAAGAATCGTGTACAACAAAGCAACCTCTGGAGGCATCACAATCCATGACTTCAAGCTTTACTATAGAGGTACAGTAATAAAAACAGCTTGGTACTGGCATAAAAACCAACATGTGGACCAATGGAATCTAATTGAAGACACTGACACTATTCCACACATGTATGAACCCCTAATTTTTAACAAAGAAGCCAAAACTATACAATAGGAAAAAGAAAGCAACTTCAATAAATGGTGCTGGCATAACTGGATGTCAACATGTAGAAGACTGCAAATAGATTCATATCTGTTACTGTGCACAAAACTTAAGTCCAAGTAGATCAAAGACCTCAACATAAACCCAGTTACTTAAAACTGATAGAAGAAAAAATAGGAAGTCTTGAATGCAATGGACCCTATGATCACTTCCTAAAAATAACACCAAAAGCACAGACACTGAGAGCAACAATTAATAAATAGTACCTCTTGAAACTGAGAAGCTTTTGTAGGCCAAAGGACATGGTCAATAAGACAAAACAACAGCCTACAGAATGGGGAAAGATCTTTACCAACTCCACATCTGATAGAGGTTTGATATCCGGTATACATAAAGAACTCAAGAAACTAGACACCAAAATACCTAACAGTTCAATTAAACAATGGGCTACAGAGCTAAACAGAGAATTCTCAACAGAAGAATCTCAAATGGCTGAAAGACATTTAAAGAATTGCTCCACATCCTTAGTCATCAGGGAAATGCAAATCAAAACAACTCTGAGATACCATCTTACACCTGTCAGAATGGCTAAGATCAAAAAACACTGAAGAGAGTTTATGTTGGAGAGGATGTGGAACAAGGGGAAGTCTCCTCCACTAATTTTGGGAAAGCGAACTTGTACATCCACTCTGGAAATCAGTATGGCAGTTTCTCAGAAAATTGGGAATCTTAATCTTAATCTTCCACAAGACCCAGCTATACCACTCTTGGCCATATACCCAAGGAATGCTCAATCATACCACAAGGACACATGCTCAACTATATTCATAGCAGCATTATTTGTAATAGCCAGAACCTGTAAACAACCTAGATGCCTGAAAACTGTAGAATGGATAAAGAAAATGTGGTACATATACCCAATGGAGTACTACTCAGGAGAGAAAAACAATGACATCATGAGGGTTGTAGGCAAATGGGAGGAACTAGAAAATATCATCCTGAGTGAGGCAACTCAGACTCAGAAAGACAAATATGGAATTTACTCACTCATGAATGGATATTAGATGTAAAGCAAAGGATACCAATGCTGCAACCCATGCCACCAGAGAGACTAGCTTGTAAGTACAACCACAGGATAGAAAAAGGGATCACCCAGTGATGGAGCAATGAATGAAAGCTACTTGAGAAAGGTGGTGGTTTGGGGGGTTATGGAGGGCAAGTGTCAGGGGAAAGAGAGATTAGGGGAACGGGAGGTTCTAGCTGAATCAGGAACAGAGTAGGAGAACAAGGAAAGAGACACCATGATAAATTATGTAACCATGGGAATAGGAAGAAGTAAAGTGTTAGAGAGGTCCCCAAGAATCCACAAAGATGACTCCACTATAGACTACTGGCACTGGTCAAAAGGGTACCTGACCTGACCTACTCTGGTGATTGGATGGCTGAATACCCTAACTGTCATGGTGAAACCCTCATCCAGTGACTGATGGAAGTGAATGCAGAGATCCATGGCCAGATCCCAGATAGACCTCCAGGAGTCCAATTGATGAGAGAGAGGAGGGATGCTATGAGCAAGAAATATTGAGATCATGATTGGAAAAAGTACAGACAACTAGCCAACCTAGTGGAAACACATGAACTGTGGACCAACAGCTGAGGCACCCCCATGACACTGGACTAGGCCTCCTGGATAAGCGAGACAGTTGTTTAGCTTGAACTTTTTAGGGCCCCCCCAGGCAGTGGGACCAGGACCTGTCCATAGTGCATCAGCCAGCTTTTGGCAAGGTAGAGCCTATGGTGAGACACTGTGTAACCTTGGTGCATGGAGGAGGGGCTTGGACCTGCCTTAACTGAGTGTACCAGGCTCTGCTGACTCCCCAGGAGAGACCTTGAATTGGAGGTAGCAGGAATGGGTGGTGGATTTTGGGGGATGGCTGAGGGTTGGGAAGAGGGAGGACAGGAGAATCTGTGGTTGATATATAAAATGAATAGAAAATCTCTTAATAAAAAAATGCAATTTTTTTTAAATTAAAAAATAGATTTGTGTTACTTTGGACAATACAAATAAAGAGAAGGAAAAAAGCCTAAGACAAAGCACAAGAATCAGAGACCCACTCATTTAGCCACCTAGGATTCACACAAAGACACTAACCTGAGAGCCACAACACAAATACAAAGGACCTGTTCCTGATCCATGCAGGTCCTGTGTGTGCTATCTCAGCCTATGAGTTCATATGAGCTTGAGACATGTTGATTTAGAGGGGCTTGTTTTCTTGTCTTCTAACCACCCTGACTCTTACAATCTTTTTCCTCCCTCATGTGAGGAGCCCTGAGCTCTGAATCGAGAGATTTTTTGAGTGCTGTTTGTTTCAAGATCTCTCACATTCTTTATAGTGTCTGGTGGTGGATATCAACAGTTGTACCCATCGGCTATAGGAGGAACCTTTTCTAATGACAAGGGAAGAGACACTAGTTTTTAAGTATATCAGAATATCATTAGGAGTCATCTTATCACTACTTTTTTCTTTTCATAAATCTGTATTACTTAATTTTATCCTATGTCTCCGTGTTATCTAGACTCAGGGTCTTGAGCATGTAAGCAGTGTAGGGTAAAATCTATCTTGAGGGGTGTGCCTTAAGTCAAATCAGTTATCTGTTGGTTACCAGCTTTTTGTCTCCATTGCCCCAGCATGTCTTTCAGGCAGTACAGCATTGGGTGTATAAGGTTTGTGGCTAGCCAAGTGTTTACATTTCACTTTTGTGAGCTTAAAGAGTATTTCCTATACCAAATACACTGGAACATGGGAGAAAAGACTCTATGTAGGAACTGGCTTTATGTCTCCACCCTCAATGCGTTCTGTAGGTGCCCTCTTCAGCAATGGAACCTTGATGTCAGTTTGTGGAGAGCAATCTTTACTCTTAGCAACATCCTGTTTATTTTCTGGATCCCAATGAGTCACTTTTGGTCAACAACACAATTTCATGTAACCTAATCCAGGTACTAAAAAGCTTCATTTGGTGAAAAAAGATGATCAGTTGGAACTCTGTTTTGGTGATATTTTATTTGTGCTGAAATGTGATTTTATTTGTATGTTAATAAATAAAGTTTGCCTGGAGATCAGAGGTCATAGATAGCCAGGAATAGCAGTCAGGCGGTGGTAGCCCATGCCCTTATTCCGATCTCATGGCAGGAAGAGTCTCTGTGTGGTCAAGGATACAGTCAAGAGTGGTGAGAAGAGCCTTTAATCCCATTACCAACCATAGAGACCTGGAGATCTGTATAGACAGGCAGTGACGAGGAAGTCATGTGGTTGGGGTTAGAGCCAATGAGAAGTCAAAACAGAAAGGCAATAAAAACATAAGTCAGGCAGGAAGAAACTCTTCTGGGGAAGCTACAGAGGCAAGGTGATAAGATAACATAGTTGTGACTCTCTGATCTCTTTGTCTATTTATCTCTATTTGCCTCTGTGTTTCTTCTTTACTCAGACTGTTTAGAATTTGGTCTAGACACTGTGTGTACTGTAATACTGACTGTTTTGTTAAAATATCTTTTTTTTTTTTTTTTGGTTTTTCGAGACAGGGTTTCTCTGCGTAGCTTTGCGCCTTTCCTGGAGCTCACTTGGTAGCCCAGGCTGGCCTCGAACTCACAGAGATCCACCTGGCTCTGCCTCCCGAGTGCTGGGATTAAAGGCGTGCGCCACCACCGCCCGGCAGTTAAAATATCTTTATGTACATATATATTTGAGGAAGATTTAACTGTAATAAGGTTCTATACTAACCTTCAGATGGCCCTTGATTTTAGATATTTCTCTCCATATTCTCTCCCATAACATCTTCCTCCCTTCCTTTCCCCACTTGATCCTCCCATTCTAGCCCACTACCCTTACCCATCCCTAACTATCTATTCAAAGTTACTTTCCTAATGGGATCAACTATTCCCTCCAGTCCCTTGTCCTATACATACTCTCTGTGGTTCCATCAATTGTAGCTTTTTTTTTATCAATGACTTCACAGCTAATATCCACATATAAGCAAATATATACAATATTTTTTACTCTGATTCTAGAATAACTCACTTGGTACAATTTTTTTCTCATTCCACCCATTTTCCTGCAAATTTCATGCTATCACTATTTTATTACCTGAGTAATACTCCATTGTACAAATGCTCCATATTTTCTTTATCTAATCTTCTGTTTAGGAGAATGTATGATGGTTTTTAAATTCTGATTATTATTAATGGAGTAACAAGGAACATAAATGAGCAAGTGTATTAGTGGTAGGATGACACATCCTTTGTATATATGCCCAAATATGGTTTAGCTAGATTTGAGGTGGATTGATTGCCGTCTTCTAGACAAACAGCCACACTGATTTTGATAGTGACTCTGTGATTTTGCACTCCTATCTGCAATGTATGAGTGCTCTCATTTCACATTCCTGCCAGCTCTACTTTCCCTTGTGTTGTGGATCTTTGCCATCTTGACAGGTGTAAGATGAAATCTCAGTGTAGACTGGATTTGTAATGATATGACTGCTAATGATTGGGGAACTTTTCTTTAAGTGTTTCTCAGCCATTTGAGATTCTTCTTTCTCATTCTGAAGGATACTGCATTGTCTGAATGACATTGTCCTTTGACATGCAGAAGCTTCTCAGACTGACAGACAAAACTGCATTCAAGCAGGCAAAGAATATGCTCATACAAACAGACAGTAAAGATACTTCTTCCTATCATGAATATTGCAGGTCATATTTCCTGTATGTCTGCAATAATCTCTGTCTATGAAGAACTGTTTTTGGTACAAAATTCATTTCAAATATCTGATGTAATCCAAGTCAACCACTACAAATGGTAATCAGAGCTTGTTAGGAAACTTGCCTAAAAGGAATTGTGTCTGAAAACTTCATGTCCAATTACATAGATATACTCCTAAGGGATATGGAGCAGAAGAATTATCATAAATGAAATTATTATCCCTTAATTATCCCCTGGACTTAGGAACTCATATGCAGAGCCCCAGGCCAGAGAGTAACTATACAACCCACAGAGACAAACAAGGTACTCAAAATTACTGAGATTCCTGAAAAGTACTGCAGTCCTTTGCAGTAACTATAATAATAAAAAGAGACACCTGGATGGGTTCATGCATAATTGACACAAGGGTTTTTCCATGATTCTTCATGGTGCACTTTGTTTAGGCTTTCTTCTCAGCTACATTACAAAGATGTTGTCTTTGATCTTTGTCTTTCTGGTCCTGAAGTCTCCTTTCTTTCTCTGCAGTTTGACTGACCCTGTGTGTTTTTTCAGAGTGAAAGACAAGAAAAACCCAGAAGGAGATAAAGACACTGATTGTTCCTTTTTCATTTATACAGAACATGGAAACATGAAGAATGATTATTTCAGTGGAAATCTAGATAAGCAGTAAGTGCCTCTTTCACTTATAAATTTTTGTTTAGCATGGTAGATGTTACATTCTAGGGCTGCAGGAAGGTAGACCAATATTCTCTGTGTCTTCTTTCTGTCTTTTCCTCCCCCTTTTAGGACCTTACCCAAATTTATTTCATGTTTACTGAAGGTTATTGCCCTGTTTCTGATGTTTTGGGGGGTTAGTTTGTCTGTATTTTTTAAATCACAGATTCTAGGCTGAAAGCTGAATAAATGATCAATGCTGTCAACTTTGCTTTTAGAGACAAACCTTTAATATGACTGTTCCCAACTGGTGTCATGTAATGCTCCTCACAAACATGGTATTAAACACTGCTTTTAGTTTATTTCATAGAGGCTACAATAAAGTGGTCTTTCTTTTGTCTGCTACTGTTTTTTATTGTTTTCTCATCAGCACACAGTGACCTATTCCTACACAGTGGACCTTGGTGGGTTTGCCCTGACTTTTAGTTATACATATTAAAAAGGTGCAGAGGTATTTTTCAAACAATCTATTTGTCATAATTTTACAACTGTTGTATTCTTGGTCTCCTGCAGCTGAAATCAAGTGTGGAAAATCAATATCTGTTCCCTATGATAGTTTTATGCTGTCCTTTCCTTTGCATTTGGGTACATATGCACAGCCACATTTTTGTTGAATAAACAATATCATAACTTTTTCCAAAGTTCTATGTTAGAAACACATAAAGCATCCATTTAGAGTACTCCAGTAGTCAAGTTGTTTATTTGACAACTATTCATAGAGTTGTCATACAGAATACAGAGTAGAATATAGAATTCATATAGTTGTCATATTCATATAGAATAGAGGATCCCCCTGCAAGCAATGATTTACTATTTTCCTTTTTATAGTGCTAGAATAAAATGTGCTGTCTGTGATACTTGCTAACAGTTGAGAGAGAAGTACTAAGGTAACAAATTCATCCTAATTTCTCCAGGCTGAAGTCCTTTTACTGATTAGAAATTGTCAGGTTTCATTTTGCTGCATATGCTTTCATATATTAAATTTATTAAACATTTAAAACTTTCTCCTCTTTCCCTAATTATACAAAATAAATTTGTTTATTATGAGGACAAGTGCACTACACAAAAATTGATTTATATTTTTGACCATAATTTTCCTTTCCCTATGAGGTTACTGGTTGAGATTTCAGCTGAGGAAATGGTTACAATGTCTCTTGGAGTTTGATAAGGAAATTGTCAAAAATGACATTCTAAATTTGGGTAAAAACATATTTCTAGGTGTGGCATTCTATATGTGTGAGAATCATCACATGAAGTTTTCAGTTGTAGATAAAGGTTATGTTCAGTTTTTGATAGTTTATCTTAGTAGGACATTCAAAAGAGAGGAGAAAGTTTCTGTCTGTATTACAAAATAGAAAAATCTCAGAACAAATTAAAAATCACAGTAGAAGTGACACAATTTCTTATGTGTTGATCATTCATCTGTTTATCAAAAATATCATCAGGTTTGAAGGAGAATGTGGAGCAATGAGCAAGTGACTATATAATAGTTACAAAAGTAATATTCACCGTAATATGGAACATGGTAAAGATGACCCAGACATCCAAATGTTCAGATACAAATGAGGAAGAGCAAAGGGCAAGTTGAGTAGAATTTGAACAAAAATGTTCACCATTACCTACATCATGTCTTCCCTTAGCCAAAGATTATCTCCACATTGCAGGCACGCTGTGCATTGAAAGTAATAGAGAGGATGTTTTTAATTCATATTATTCACTTTCAATTATCATCAGCTAATGAATTAATATGCCTCAGTAATGTGACCTCTTATTTTAAGATGATGAGGAATTTTATGTCTGAAATTCTGGCACTTGAAATCCCAGGGACATTATACATCTATGCTTATATATTTATATGACACAAGATGAAAGAAGTCCAGAGAAATATTCTGATTTCTCCTAATTTATGAGTAAGAAAGAAAATGGCAAAGCAAATGTTTACTTCCTAGACTCATTTTTTTGTATTTTTATTAACAAAAAGTAATCAATTAGTATAGAAACTTTCTCATGGAGGAATAAATGCCTCACATGTAAAACAATGGTCCTGATCATATCCTGAATTTTCTTCATATACTTGTATTCTCATTACAGACTGGATATTTTGTATCTAAATTCCTATTAAGTCTTTTTTATTATGTGGCAAACATGTTTATAGATTACTGTATGTTTTTCTTCCTGTATTGGGATTAAACAGCAATTTTTGTCTTATGGCTATTCAATATTATTTTCCAAGCAATATTTGGATGGTTCTGCCATGATTATAAACAAGATATCATATTTGATAAAACAAATGAATTTATAGAATGAAATATGAGATTATTAACGCACTTACATGGTTTATTGTCTAAATAAATAAATACATAATATAGATCTTTATGAGTAAATATGACATTCTGAAACATGGCCAGGCTGTGTGTATCTATCACCATAGTCAATTTCAAAATATATAAAACATTTTGCTAGGAATCATGAACACTGTACTGCTTACTCAGCTGTCATCATTTTATCCCCTCATTCCTACCTATTCATGAATTTACTTCTATCCCATAAAGTTCCAGTTGTTCTTTTCTTTTGAATGAGATAATCTGCTTTTTGCTCTTTTATGCTTTTTTAACCTAATTTAATATTTTCACAGGGCTATAAACATTACAGCACAGATCAAACTTATACCCCCTGCATTTTTATTGAAAACTTATTTTTCATACATTATATTCTGATTATAGGTTTCACTCCCCCAACTCCTCTGAGATCCTCAGCACTGCCCCTCCTATCTGAACACCCACCCTTTCTTTCTCTTGATGGAAAACAAAGAGACTTCTAAATAATAGTTTGAAAATAAGATAAAACAGAAACAAACAAATCAGAATAGGTAACACAATCAGACAAACAGAAGAAATAAAAAGGAGATACACATATAAATAATAAGAGACACACATTCTTATGCACAGGAATCCCATAAAAACACAAAACTTAAAGACCTAATACAAATCCAAAGGACTTTAAGGTTAAACTACTTTTAAAACCCTGAAAAATAAATTATTATACAATGAAGCCTCACAGATACCATTGAGTTTATATTTTTTGCCATATACTGCTGAATCTTGGGTCAGGCTCAAAGGGAAGTTTGTGTCCCCAGGGAGACTATGTTGGAGAGAACTAAATTTTGTTTGCAAGCAAATATTGATAGGAGATATCTCCTGAGCTTAGGATAGGAGCTTTTGTCAATTTTACAGTGAGCAAATAGACTCCATTTGGCACTGATGTATGCAGATCTTGTACATACTGCCTCAGCTTCTTTGAAGTCATGTGCACCAGTCCTGAGCATAGATTTTGTATTCTCAATCCACTCTAGCTCTTACAAATATTTCCACTTCTGCCATGGAGTTCCTTGAGCCCTGTGGGAAGTGGTGGTGCATTTGATAGAGAAACCACATGTAAAAGTGGGGCAAGGTCTCTCACTCTGTACATTGACCAGTTGTGGAACTCAGTATTTATCTATATATGCTGGAAGAAAAAATCTTTTCTGACAGTGTCTGAGTAAGGAACAGATCAATAACTATAGCAGAATGAAATTAGGAGTAATTTATGTCTTTGTTCCTTTTCGGAGCAGTAGTCTTTGATTTTCCCCTAGGTCCCTGTCCTATCAGCTGCCAGGTTCTTAGCCAGCATTGCAGTGTCATACATGTATTTGATCCCTTGGAATGGAACTAAACCATATCATTTATTATTTGGTTACTCCCACCAGCTTCGTGCCACTGTTTCACTAGCACATCTTGCAGGCAGTCACCACTGTAGATGTTAGGTTTGTGTTTACCTTGCTTGTTTAAGGGAACTTTGAGTACTATGGGCACTAGTTAGCAGTTATAAATGCTCTAGTTAGGCACCAGCTTGATTTCTTTATTTTCGCTCAGCTGTGTAGGTGTCACTTCAGCATAGGACCTTATCCGCCGTTTACAGAGAGGAGCCTACAGCCTTGGTCACAGCCTGTGCTTTGAGAGGTCCCTTTGTGCTGATTTGGCTAACTATGCGATAAAATGTAACCCATTCTTGGTGCTATAAGATTCCTTTGTTTACAAGATCTGTGTAGTTGGAGTTTTTTCTAGTCCTGTCTGGCCCACAGTCAGGAAAAATCTCTCTCAGATGCCAGTCCTGCAATGGCTTAGACCCAACCTAGTCAACACAGCACAGAGATTTATGTTGTTTACAAACTGTATGGCCATGGCAGACTTTTTGTTATTTAGTTTTTATATCTTAAATTAAATTATATCTATTAGTTTATAAGTTGTCACGTGGCTCATTGCTTATCAGTATCTTTTTTTATATTTTATTTTTTTATTTTACATTACTATTCAGTTCTACATAACAGTTACAGATTCCCTTGTTTTCTCCCTTCCTGCCCCGCTCCCCTTCCCCCCAGCCAACCCCCCATTCCCACCTCCTCCAGATCAAGGTCTCCCCCGAGGACTGGGATCAACCTGATAGACTTGGTCCAGGCAGGTCCAGTCCCCTCCTCCCAGATTAAGCCAAGCGTCCCTGCATAAGTCCCAGGTTTCAAACAGCAAACTTATGCAACAAGCCCAGGACCTGGTACCACTGCCTAGATGCGTCCCAAACAGATCAAGCCAATTGACTGTCTCACCTATTCAGAGGGCCTGATCCAGTTGGGGGCCCCTCAGCCTTTGGTTCATAGTTCATGTGTTTCCATTCATTTGGTTATTTGTCCCTGTGCTTTATCCAACCTTGGTTTCAACAATTCTTGCTCATATAAACCCTCCTCTTTCTCACTAATTAGACTCCCAGCGCTCCACCCGGGGCCTAGCCATGGATGTCTCCATCCAGATTCCTCAGTACTTGGATGGGGTTACTGGCACAACTATTAGGGTGTTTGGCCATCCCATCATCAGAGTAGGTCAGTCCCAACCTTCTCTCGACCATTGCCAGCAGTCTTTTGTGGGGGTATCTTTGTGGATTTCTGTGGGCCTCTTTAGCTCTTTGTTTCTTCTTTTTCTCATGTGGTCTTCATTTACCATGGTCTCCTATTCCTTGTTCTCCCTCTCTTTTTTTGATCCAGCTAGGATCTCCCGCTCTCTTTCCCTCGACCCTCGCCCTTCATTGCTCCCACTCATGTCCAGGCCGTTCATGTAGTTCTCATCCATTTCTCCGTGTCTTTCTTGGGGTCCCATTTTCCAGGTAGCCTCCCTGGTCATGTGAGTAGCAGTCCAGTCATCCTTGTTCCACATCTAGCATCCTCCTATGAGTGAGTACATACCATATTTGTCTTTCTGAGTCTGGGTCACCTCACTCAGGATGATTTTTTCTAGATCCATCCATTTGCCTGCAAACCTCATGATGTCATTGTTTCTCTCTGCAGAGTAGTATTCCATTGTGTATATGTGCCACAATTTATTTATCCATTCTTCAGTTGAAGGGCATCTAGGTTGTTTCCAGGTTTTGGCTATTACAAACAATGCTGATATGAATATAGCTGAGCAAGTGCTCTTGTGGTATGATTGAGCATTTCTTGGGTATATGCCCAGGAGTGGTATAGCTGGATCTTGGGGGAGATTTATTCCCAATTTTCTAAGAAAGTGCCATATTGATTTCCAAAGTGGTTGTACAAGCTTGCATTCCCACCAGCAGTGGAGGAGAGTTCCCCTAGTTCCAAATCCTCTCTAGCCTGTCAGAATGGCTAAGATCAAAAACACTGAAGACGCTTATCAGTATCTTATATGTTGGTACTGATGGTAACACCTGGCAGTGTCTTTTTTTTAGTATTTTACTTTTTAGAATTTTTTTTTGTTTTGTTTATATTTTTTGTCTGGCTACTGGCCAATCAGTGCTTTATTTACTAACTAAATAGAGTAATATATTTAACATACAGAACATCTCATAGCACTTTTTTAAAAGGAAGGTTTTACCTTTTACATAGTAAAATTACATATAACCAAACAATTATCAAGCAAGAATTACAGTTACAATATTTAGTTTATTTGTATTTGGCAAAATTGAAGATGATATCCTCTTTTTCTTATATTTGTGAGTTTAAGATTTTACATCTAACTTATCTTTTATCATAACTAAAAAAAATTATAAGTATTTAGTCTTTAACTACATCAAAGACCTTAGAAGGATATAATATTACCTGAGAAATGGGGCAAGAATGTAAGTAACTTTTGGGAGTCTTGTAAGAGTAGACAGAGACAGCTGGCAGTCTGGAGAGTCACCTAATTTTTTTTGTAAAGTTGGGGCATCTGTCTTTAGCCCACAGGCCTAGGGTCTTTTAGTTACTTTTTGTGTATAGTAGAATGTTTGGCAGTTTTTTTCTGTAAAGCAGGAACCTGAAGGACCATTTTGTCAACCAAAGTTCAGTGGCCACCTTTCTCTGGGTCCCATTTGTCCAGTCGATTAAGCAGTCCAGGCACGAACAGTTTCTTGCCCAAATGGCTAATTATGTCAAGAAGAAGATAAATTCTATATAGAGTGTCTTTAATGTTCATCCTCTTTTTTGAATTAAATTGGTGCTGCCAGGAGCAGATATGTCTCATTGTTCAGAAATCAGTGCAAAAAATCTGAAACTGTTTGCGTGGATAGGAATTGCATTGTAGAAGCTTGAGAGAAAGGAAATATACTTCATGTGGACTTTCAGATAAACTTCCTTAAAGGAAATCACTTTGGGGTTGGAATGAAAATACTTTGACAAATTTTCTTTTAATTTTGTCCCACACTTTGGTTAAAAATTCTTTAATTTCTGTTGTCACAGGTGGGTTGTTACATGGGGAGGCCTTGTAAGCCATATTTGAACATTTGGACAGATAAATGTATAATAATAAAACAACTCTCCCTTTAAAATATTTCTTTTCAAAATTTTCTTTAAAAAATTAAATGCCATATTTTGTAGGTCTTTGAAGTATTTGAAGATTACCTATCTATCTGAAATATATCTATGTATACCTAAAAATCTTAAGATGACTATAAGTTTGACTATCATAGAAAACTAATTGTTTCATTACAATTTAAATGAGTTGTATAAACATAATACCTTAAAAAAAGAGTAGAAATATATACATAGTATAACAAAATTAACTTTATATTTGTATCAATAGACTAAAATCCATAACAATGTAAAACATTTTAAACAAGTTGTTGTTTAAAAGTAGATTCAATAATTTACCCTTTTATCTTATCATATCTATATCTGACCTGTCTGTACAGTTGGAGCTTGATCTCAACTGTTATACCTCAATTTCATTTAGGTTGTCTTCATAAATGCATTTATTTTAGGAATATTGTACTATTTTAGATTTCCATCCTTTCAACATGGTCCAAAATATATCTTCATAGTATGATGTAGAGTCCTTGGCATGCATGAATAAAAGTGGTATGCTAAAAATTTATGTCAATTAGACACAAGCTAAAGACATCTGAGATGAGGTATACTCAGTTACGATAGTATTTCCATGATATTGGTTGTGGGCATGTCTGTGGAACATTTTCTTAGTTAGGGATTGACAGAGGAGGGCCCAGCACATTGTGGGTTATTCCATCTCTTGGCTTGTGATCCTAGGGTCTATAAGAAAGCAGGCTGAACAAACCATGAGAGAAAGCCGATGAGTAGCAGCCCTCTATGGTTTCTTCAACAGATCCTTTCTCTAGTTTCTTACTCTGCTGGAGTTGCTACCCTGACTTTCTTCTTTCGTGCACAAGGATACAGAAGTATATGACAAATATACTCTTTCTCTATTAGCTTCCTTGGTCATGGTGTTTCACTGCAGCATTAGAAACCCTGATTAAGACAGGTTAGATATCTGGATCTTGAAGTAGATCTATACCAAGCTTCCTGAGGAATTACTACACTGATCTTCATACTGCTCTGCAAGTTTGCATTCCCACAAGCAATGCATGAGTCTTCCCTTTACTATGCATCCTTGCAGCACAAACTAGCATTGGTTTGATTGATGTTGGCCATATTAAACATAATTGGATAAAATTTCAAAGTACATTTGATTTAGGGTACCATGATGAGTCAGGATCTTCTCTCATTTTCCATTCTGCCACTCTGTCCTAATGATGCTAGAGGTTTTTGCCATACAAAAGCTTTTCGGTTTCATGAGGTCTCATTTAAATATTGCTATTTTGGTACCTTTGCTGTCAGTGTTCTGTTCAGGAAAAAAAAAAACTTTTACTATAACCATGAGTTCAAGACTATTCCCCAATTTTCTCTTTTAAGACATGTAGCATATCTAGTCTTCACTGAGGCATTTGATTCACTTGGAGGTGAGTGTTGTGCTGGGTGATAGGTATGGAAAAATTTGTGTTCTTCTCCATGCATCCATTCAGTTTGGCCAGCACCATTTGTTAAAGAGGATTAGCTTTTCCACAGTGTACTTCTGGCCTGTTTATCATAAAATAGATATCCATAGGTGTGTAGACTTAGTATGAGACTCCAATTCCTTTCTATTCATCAACATGGCTGTTTTTTGTGCCAGTTTAATTCTGTTTTTATTATTACAGCTATGTAGCACATTGTGAGACCATAGTGATATTCCCAGGAGTTATTTCATTATTTAGTCTTATTTTAGCTTTCCCAGGTATTCCTCTGTTACATATGAAAATAAAAAGTGCCCTTTCAATTTATAAAATACCTGATTTTTAAATTATTGTCTAGTCTATATTATTTGACATAATAGTATTTCACAGATAAGTAATTGTAGTGCATGAATGGAAGAATCCAATGTTAAAAAGGCATATTCATTTCCAGTATAGAATGGCAAGGGCCTGGATAATGTGACGTGACATAATTTCAGTTCTTTCTGAAAGAGATAATTGTAACAAATACAAGAATAAGACACTGCCAAAAAAACTGATTCAAACACGACCATTAAAATATTATGGGAAAAAAATAATCGTTCTATCAATTCCATTCTAGCTTCACAGCCACTTTGTCTAGTTACTTGAATATGTATTTAGTCACAAAGGAATACAGAAAGTATGGATGAAGCTAAAAAACCCTGGGAGTTCAGTTCATAGAATTACTCTAGGGTTGTAAATAGAATGTGTTGTGGGATGTTCTCTATGTCCTGTGTGAGCCCGTTTTCAGGTTCCTAGTGGCTTTACCCAGCAGGTTCGCATAGAGGATGATTAGGACCATGGGCATGAGTGCAGGTGTCTGAGATGGTCTGCACTTGGCTGTGTTGTGGGATGGTCTGTATGGCAAATGTGTTGCTCTGATTGGTCAATAAATAAAACCTGATTGGCCGTGGCTAGGCAGGAAGTATATTCAGGACTAACAGAAAGGAGAAATAAAAGAACAGAAAGGCAGAAGGAGTCAATGCCAGCTGCCACCCGGACAAGCACATGTGAGAATGCCGGTAAGCCATGAGCCACATGGCAAGGTAGAGATTTATGGGAATGGATTAATTTAAGATATAAGAAAAGTTAGCAAGAAGCCTGCCACGGCCATACAGTTTGTAAGCAATATAAGTCTCTGTGTTTACTTGGTTGGGTCTGAGTAGCTGTGGGACTGGCAGGTGATAATGATTTGTCCTGACTGTGGGCCAGGCAGGAAAACTCTAGCTACAAGAGTGTCTTCAGAGTAGCAGGATTTTAAGAAACTTTATCTCAGAGTCTGTAGATAGAATAAGTTTTTATCTATCTGAGGGAATCAGACTCACATACAGGATATGAGTGTCATGTTCTTTATTTCTCTACATCTTCAATTTTCTCTCAAGTTACAATTCTCTTGCTTTCTTTGTCCTACACAGCTATATACACATTTAAAAGGAGGCTTTTTGCAATAAATAGAAACGTTACAAAAGCTGCATCTGAAGGTCATAGAACATTCCTTAAGTAAACAATAAGGAGCAGAGCCACTTACCAAGGCAATGCATGTGTCCCAAATATAAAAATATATTTTCTTATCCTGTTTGAAATCCTAATCACAAGGAAGGGACTTGTAACTCTATATTGAAGGCTGCAAGGCCAGATGACTTTCTGGAGCCCTGGCTAATTTTGAAAATTTCCCACATAAAGCTGTTTCCCTCTTGACTTGGTTAATTGATTACTTGTTATTTGGGACCTAAACAATAAATAATTAGTTAGCTGAACCATGAGTTTTATTCATAAATTGAGGTTAGAAAATTGTACAAAGTGTTATTAACAAAGAATTTAGTAGGGAGTGACTGCTGGTCTCTGTTATCAATGAGGCGTGGCTAGAGAAACTGGCATAGTATTTTAGTTTGCTTTGTGATTAATAACCTTGGTTAGACATCTGCAACTCTATCTTTGTGCATATCTGTAATGCTTACCTTATGGTACATTTCCAGAAACATTCAGTCTAGTTTGGAGTTGCTCTGAAGCCCAAAATTGTCCAATAGTGTGTGACTCCACTTAGAACTGAGAAGAAATTGCTGTTTTCTTTATGCCATTCTGAAATAGTGATAAAAAAAACCCACTACCTAAATGTCTTATAATCCTGATAGAATAATGAGAATTATACAACTTAATGAGAAGTCACCTTCTGGATTATTCACAGATATATATGCCCATAATATTGAGAAGTAATCAGGAGATTATATATACACATCAGATGAGATTACACATTATTATAGCATGAATCTTAAAAGGTATTATTAATAAAAACAAACCCAGAGCCAGGTATTGGGGTGAACGCTGAAAGATCAGAGAGACAGAACAGGTCACAGCTAACGTCACCTGGCCAACTTCTCAGCAGAGCTTTTATCCTCAAACTACAAGCCTCTGAGTCCTTACCCGAATGGATCTCAGCTGAACTGCTGCTAACAGCCTAAAAGATTAACAGGACTCTAGTTCCTGGTCCTCATGCCTTTAATACCTTTCTACTTCCTGCCATCACTTCCCCAGATTAAAGGCATGTGTCACCATGCCTCGCTGTCTCCAGTGTGGCTTTGAACTCACAGGGACACAATATCACTACACATTAAAGTTCAGGTGTTGGGGAAATGTAGTGATATTTTGTTCCCCAATATATTGTACACTCAAATAAACTTATCTGGAGTCAGAGAACAGAACAACTACTAAATATAGAGGCCAAAAAATGATAATACACACACACATACACCTTTAATCCTAGCATTCCAGAGGCAGAGATCCCTCTGAATCTCTGAGTTCAAAGCCACACTGGAAACAACCAGGCATGGTGACACATGGCTTTAATCTCAGGAAGTGATGGCAGGAAGCAGAAAGGTATATAAGCCATGAGGCCCAGGAACTAGGGCCTGGTTAAGATTTTAGGCTTTTAGCAGCAGTTCAGCCTAGATTCATTCAGGGGAGGACTCAGAGTCTTCCAGTTCGAGGATACAGGATAGCTCAGAAGTTGGCAAAATAAGGTCAGCTGTGGTTTGTGTTCTGTCTCTCTGATCTTCCAGTATTCACCCCAATACCTGGCCTTGGGTTTGTTTATATTAATAAGACCTTTTAAGATTCATGTTACAGGGAGATACTATAACTGTTTATGCATGTGTCATAATATTGACACAAGCAACAGTGTCGAGGGGCTTTGGCTCTTTCAGTTGTTTCTGAAGAGGTTCTGCATTAGAGAATTATTTACCTGGTGAGATGACACCTGAACTGTCAATTGCCATCTGCTGTATACTCTTGGGCCTCTAATAAAACCATTGCTATCAGCAGCTCTCAACATGAGGCAATATCTAAAATATTCATAAACAACCCACTGAAATGAGATGTTATTGTTAAATAAGATCAAACTCTATATGAAATATATCAAAACATTTACATCTGCTCAAAATATGTTAAACGAAAGAGAGAATCTAAAGTAAGTCTATTACACAAGCCATATCAGGACAAGTCTAAAACAACTCAACACAGGACCTGCTCTGTAATACCAAGCTGAATATATAGGTTGAATGGCAGCATAAGGGTACATGTAAATAGAAGGTAATTCATTCCTCACTGGAAGCAGGTATACTTATATCCAATCTTATATCAATAAATATTGCACATCCTCAAATACGAAATGAAAATAAGAAAGTATGTGAAAGGGAAGATGGAGTATAAGAATTATTATGCTATTTGCATTACCTATGAATCCCTCAGGCTTTTCAGAGCTCTTGACACAGGCAGATTTGGCTGCGTAGTCTTCATATTCTACACAAAGACATATCTTTGTCCAGTGCTCCCTCTGTATAAAAATATAGAATTCCAGATAGCACATAATACTCATTTATTTTCCATATATGTTAAATGTTAGAAGTACAAAATGATGACATGAGCAGATTCAATGGTAGCCAGTAAAATCTTTTCTAGCTCCTGAATCCATGCATATATTCTATGAAGTTTACAGCAAATATGATGGAACATTATAACACTTCAAAGTAGAAGAATCAATCTCATTGGTATGAAATCCACTCCCACAGCCCCAAAAATAGCCTTTAAGAATCCTAGTATTCACCCATAGGTCTCTCATACACCAAAGAAATTGGACTTGTGTCACTTACTAATGAGACAAAAAAAAAGAATTCAGTATTTAAATCATTGAGTGTGATTTAAAATTGTCATGTGTGAACCTAATTTCTCATGAATAGTGTGCTCTGTTTTCAGGTTAACACCGAAGAATGTCCACTTGATTTTCTCTCTTTATTTTGCCATGGAAGAAATCAACAAGAATCCTCATATTTTACCAAATATGTCTCTGCTAGCTAACATCAAATGTAACCTGCTGGAGGAGAAAAAGAAATATGGTCTATCTCCAAAAAGAAGTAAAAACTTTCCTAACTACTACTGCAAAAATCAGAGAAAATATTTAATTGTACTTACAGGACCCATATGGGGAGTTACTGCAACTTTTGGACCATTCCGATATATGTCCAGAACGCCAGAGGTAAGTTGAGGTGCGATAATTTTAATGAAATACTGTCTCCTTAAAGTTGACTCTCTGAGTATCACAAAGGTTAAAAGGCAGAGACTGGGTTAATATCTATTCAATTCTATCAAAAATACATGTTCAGATACTTTTACCAGAAAGCATAACAACTTTATCAACAAAGACAGCTGAAGTCAGAAATATTTTACCAACATAGTTTATTTATAGTTTTTGGACAGCCACAAAAATTGGAAATGATTTTAATAATGAGGATAAGAATTCAAATTTTCTAACACCCCCAGCATTTGCTTAGTACATGTAGGTCTTAGACCAAACATTATTCATTACATCTTCCTCATTTATGCTTATGTTCTATGTCCTTCAGCTCTACTATGGTGATTTTCAACCTCTCCTAAATATCCATGAACAATATCCTCATCTCTACCAGATATCTCCCAAGGACACATCTCTGCCACTAGCCATGGTGTCCCTACTGGTTTACTTCAGATGGAACTGGGTGGGAGTGATCATTTCAGATGATGATTATGGAATTCAATTTCTTTCTGAACTGAGAGAGAAGATGCAAAGAAACATTGTCTGTTTAGCATTTGTGAGTATTATTGCCCATCCGAATTTATCATTCCTCAAAATGGCTGATAAATACTTTAACCAGATCATGATGTCATCAGCAAAAGTTGTGATTGTTTATGGAGACAAAGACTCTACTGTACAAGTGAACTTTATACTATGGAAATCTGTAACAGTTAACAGAATCTGGGTCAGTATGTCACAATTTGATAGAATCACAATTAAAGGAAATTTCTTGCTTAAATCTGACTATGGGACTCTCATTTATTCACATCAGAATTCTGAGATGCCTGATTTTAAACAATTTATGCAGAGAGTGCACCCTTCAAATTACAGTAATGAAATTTCATTTGTTAGACTATGGTGGATTTATTTTAATTGTTCATTGTCATCATGTAGTTGTAAGAAACTGAAAAATTGTTCTACCACAAATATATTCAAGTGGTTGTTTAGGCACCGGTTTGGAATGTCCATGAGTGACTCAAGTTATAACTTATACAATGCAGTATATGCTGTGGCCCACTCGCTCCATGAAATGCTTCTGAAACAAGAAGACATATGGTCAGAGAATGCTGAAAAAGGACTGGAATTGAACTCCTGGAAGGTATTTTTCTTGCATTGCATGGCCTGTATGTCATAGTGATGACTTTCTTGAAGGGAACCACAGATTTCTAAATCTAGGCAAACTACAAACTTTTCTTCAGATGCATGTATTTCTGGACTGTATCACTGCATGAGATGAAGACTGTCAGTGTTATAAATTGTTACAGGTGATACTGGCACAAGTCTGCATTTTACATTCTAAGTGAAGAAATTTTGTCCAGAATATTTCAAACACAAACATTAATCACATGTTTTTAAATTTGGAAGAAAAAATTTTTTCATGAATTTCTTAAATGGCAACAAGAAAATGAATTTTTATATGATAAAAAAGTTGCTCATCATTGTAATAAATAGATTCCTGACAATACAAGTAGCACTGCTACTTTTTGAGCTGTTATGGAACACAGTTCTCTAGGTTACAATCAAATAACAACATTGCCAGGAAGAAATAGAGAATTCATCTCTAATCTATAAGCATATAACATAGGGTGTGTGTGTTAGAGTATCAACCCAGTGAGAAAATTTTAACTTTAAAGTACAGGGAAACTTTATGATTGTATGTAATTTCTTTCATTTATTACTGAGTACTTCTAATAAAGTTACATTTTAGGAGAGGCAAATGAAAATTACTGGCAATATATGCTTTACATTTTCTGTCCTACTATGAAGGCACAGTTAAAAGTAAAATAACAAATGTGTTTTAGATGTTCTCTTTTCTGAAGAACATACAATTTATGAATCCTTCTGGAGATCTGGTGAATATGAACCAAAAGACAAAACGGGATACAGAGTATGACATTTTCTATATCACAGAATTTAATCACTTTGGACTTAAAGTGAAAATAGGAAAGTTTTCTGGAGAGTTTCCAAATGATCCACGATTATACATATCTGATGAAATGATAGAGTGGGCCACAGATTTTAGACAGGTAATTTTGTCTTAACTCAAATGATTTACATGTAGCATAAATACTCTATAACTTCATGCTTCATCTTTGGTATGAAGACATTTGATTTTATTCATTTATTGACTCACTGCCACTACTCTATATTCTCTCTCTCTCTTCCTCTCTCTTTCTCTCTCTCTCTCTCTCTCTCCCTTTCTCCCTCCCTCTGTGTGTTTATCTCCATCTATTTTCTCTGTGTGTGTTTCACAGTACATAAATATCCATACATTTGTAATGTTTGTCATAAAATGGATTTTTACTGTATAGCATATGTGTTTAAAAAGAGAATTTTTAGTGGCTCCTTGTTGGGAATCAATGCAGCTTTTGCAACTTACATTACACTATTTGTGTCTGATTTTCCTCAGAGTCCACCCTCTGTATGCAGTAGGCCCTGCAGTCCAGGACACAGAAAATCCCCTCAGGAAGGGAAGGCTGTCTGTTGTTTTGATTGTGATCCATGTCCAGAAAATAAAATTTCCAACATGACAAGTAAGGAATTTATTTGTCAGAAAGATCAACAGTTTTCTTATTTTCTCTCATATTTACATAGCTCTCACAAAGTCCGTTGGGAAATAGATTAGATGAATCTTATTATGAAGTTGAAAGCATCAGTAACACTGCTATTTGAAATAATATACTCTGTCTTTTAAACTACATTTTTTGTCATTATTCTAGAACCCATGAACATAATATATTCTCTTGGACATTACTTTAGAGCACTAACAGTTACTAATGCAACTCATCTTCATCCTTATAGTCAGCATTTTGTAATAAGTTGATCTACCTTTCAGTTTATTTAAGACTCATATACTGTGAATACACATATTCCTAGTGCCCCTATTTCCAGTGTTTCTAACAAGGAGTATATGTTCAGGAACATTGCATCATGTTTTAGAAACACTTTGTTTTGTACTATGTGCAAATGTAGATCATGCTCTGTATAAATATAAAATGTAGAAATGTAGAAATGTTATAATTGGTAGTTTGTATTTTCAGTTTTACTGTACTTTATAGGTGAGTTTAGATGCCATCATATTGAACTCTGAAATGGTTTATTATAATATTCATAATAAATAAATCAAAGAGACTTTTTTAATTAAAGGGGTGGTTTAAACTAGCTTGAAGTACAGAAACTGAAAACTTTGTTTTGGTAGTGTATCCGGTAACAGAAAGGTAGCATTAATAACTGTAGTAGTAATAACATATAGGTAAATACTTAACTGACAGTTTCACATAGAGCCAGACCACCATGTAAATGATTCTAGATGAGTTAAACTTGAGGATTATATAAAAATTATAGTGCAGGTTTTTAAAAATTACACTAAAATAATAAACATATTTGAATACAAAACACAATGTATAATGTGAGAAAAAACTACTTGAATAGAATAACGCACAAAAAGAAAATAAAAATTGTTTAATTCAAATGATACATACACACACACACATATTAAATTAACTGATCAAACATTGACTTTTGTGTTGGTTAAAGACAAGATACTATACTTAAATTTTTTTTAACTCCCCTTCACCTACTTAGAAAAGCAGAAGAGGAGTAGAGGGGGCAAACTATGGGAAAGGTGTATTGTAAACAAGAAGAATATATTTTCTATACAAAGACACGAATAGAACATTTTATAATTAATTTTAAAGAATTTTAAAAATTGAAGTATTATAATGCTCCTAATCAACAGTTTAGATGACACTCCTTAGCAATATCAGAGGTTTGAAAAACTGAAGCCTAATAGAAAATTCTTGATGGATAGACTCAGTGCTGAAATGGAATCATCACTTTTCAGTTTGGTCTGTTGTATCAATGCAATTGGAAGAAGAAGAAATATGTTGTGGTAGAAAGCAAAATTTGTCATCATCATCTAGTACTATCTTTCAAAATTATGCCCTTGAGATATAGAATATTATCTAGATTTTGCTGTTTTCTCACTGAATACTATAACCTTGGGAGCATTGCACTGGCAAATCTTATAGAATTTTTAAAATTTGCAGATAATGTGCCCAACTAAAGTTCAAACATTGTAGCCTAAAACTAAATGGGATGGTTTTGACATGTAGAGAATTTAGATGGGAATTTGTTCATGTTGTTTCTGCATTCCTTGACCATGCTGGATATTTTTTCTGTTTCTTTTCTTTTTTATTTTTAATATTATAATACAATTATATCACTCTCCATGAGATATCTTTCCTCAAACATCTCCAATAAAACCCTCCAGAATCTCTGTCAAGTCTATAGCCTCTTTTCTCATTAATTGTTAGTATGTGTATTTGATTTGTCTTGTGTTTAGGAGTATGTAGATATATTTCTAAATACAAACTCTTCAGTCTGTGCAATATTACTTGTATGTTTTCAGGGCTGACCTTTCTGTTTTCCAAAAATAATTAGTTGGTGTGCTTTACTCTGGAAAAGACAATTTCTGTCACTATCAATATCCCTTAGATGCCTGTAGCTCTCTTTCTAGCATTGTGGCCTGATGGTCTTTCCCCGCATCCATTTTCCATGTCCATTGTTTTTATACTTGTTCACCTTTATTTAAGCAATCATGTTGGTTAGAATTTATGGCTGTAGCTTTTGACATTTCTAGGGGGAACTGACTCACATCAAATTCCTAGCTCTTACAATCTTTTCATCCCACTCTTCTGCAATTTTTCCTGAGGCTTAAGTGACAGAGTATTATAATATAAGTATCCATTGTACCTGGAGGAACAAGTCTACACTTTTAATGGCTGTTATTTTTCACTAATAGTCTCTGCCTCAGTGATAAGTTTCCTTGATGAGGGGAGAGGACTTTATTAATATGTGTGTAAGACAAATATTTTGAACATTGTTAGGTATTATACTGTAATCATAATGTAGTACATATGGGTTCTAATATACGGATTGGGTAGAGTTTGATTTCCAAGGAGCCCCATGAGGTGATTTATATGTGGAACCTAATTTGTTGCTGATAGAAGAATTATAAGATGCATTGAACCAGCTCATTATCAGTTCTTGTTTTGCATAGTACACAAAACTATTAATAACAAATGGGATTTTCCATGAATGATTTAATCCAAGGTAGGTTACTGTGGCTACCTGATAATTATTTAAAAGTATATTACTGATTTTTTTAATGTTCATGGGTAACTAAGATAAATATAAAAAACCCTTTGTATTAAGATGAAAGGCAACAGAAAATAGAATTAAATCCTATGCATCAAATACATTTAGTTTTCATATAACACAAGTAGTAAATAAAATTTAGCTATGACTTCCTAATGCATTAATGTGTCATGCTTCATGAGTACTAGGGAAAAAACTAAAACTGAAAATATTTCCCTTCCTATACTAGACATGGACGATTGTGTGAAGTGTCCAGATGATCAGTACAGCAATGCACAACAAACTCACTGCCACAAAAAAGTTGTGACCTTTCTTGCTTATGAAGAACCCTTGGGAATGTCTCTGGCTAGCTTGGCTCTGTGTTTCTCTTCTCTTACAGCTATTGTACTAGCTATCTTTTTGAAACATCAAGATACACCCATAGTTAAGGCCAATAACCGAGTTCTCAGCTATGTCCTCCTCATCTCCCTCATATTTTGTTTTCTCTGTCCCTTGCTTTATATTGGTCATCCCCATATGGCCACTTGTATCTTGCAGCAGACCTCATTTGCAATTGTCTTCACTGTGGCTGCCTCCTCTGTCTTGGCTAAGACAATCACGGTGGTACTAGCATTCAAAGTCACTATTCCAGATAGAAGAATGAGATGGCTGCTGACATCAGGTGCACCTAACTTAATCATTCCCATCTGCACTGTGATCCAACTGATTCTCTGTGGAATTTGGATGGGAACATCTCCTCCATTTGTTGATGAGGATGTACATGCTGAACATGGCCATATTTTGATAGTCTGCAACAAAGGTTCAGTTATTGCCTTCCATTGTGTCCTGGGATATTTGGGCTCCCTTTCCCTAGCAAGCTTCACTGTAGCTTTCCTGGCCAGAAATTTGCCTGACACATTCAATGAAGCCAAGTTCCTGACATTCAGCATGCTGGTGTTCTGTAGTGTATGGATCACCTTCCTCCCTGTCTACCAAAGCACCAAGGGCAAGGCTACAGTAGCTGTGGAGATTTTCTGTATCTTGGCCTCAAGTGCAGGGCTACTTTCTTGCATCTTTGCCCCAAAGTGCTACATTATTTTGTTCAAACCACAGATAAATTCTTTTCACAAGGTCAGGAAAAGACATTCTAAAACTGAATATATCCATTAAATATAACAAACTTATTTCCTACATCAGACATGCCTACAATATCACAACTGTGCTTTCTTCTAACCAAATATTATGTCAAAGTAAGAAGTCTGATCTTATAAAAAATGTAGAAAATAAACCGCATAATAAATTTTGAATACAAAATCTGGATTTCACTTCTCTTGGATGAAACATTATAATAAGTCATTTCTACATATGTAATTCTGCTTTTTGTAATTTTTAGTTATAGAATTGTGTAGTATCTGGGTTTTGGCATGAAAACCTCACATTATTTCATTTAACTATATTTTTTCACTACAAATTATGTGTTATCTTTACATTCCAAAAAAATATTGGCATGTAGAGTGTATATACAAGCAAGATTTAATTATAAAACCCTTCATATTCATCTAGGACTGTAAAGAAAGCTACAAATGTAATTAAATTATGTTCTGTGTGAGGACATAGCCCAGAACATGGGATAATACAAATAATAATGCTAGGAGATATATAATGCTAAATGCTTTCTGATTTAATTTGAAGCTTGAACAATAGGAAGATATTTCATGTATTAATTTGTAAGGCTGTTGAATATCTCATGGCTGAAAATGGAAAAGAGCTCACATTATAACACTCTATTGTTAGTTTGTTAAGTGATCACAGTATCAAAAGCCTTTTTAAATATTTATGTTTATATCTAGAGACATAGGCTTCTCTCAACGTTGCTCATAAAAGCTTTTTTTATGTAATAAAAGTCAAGGGAGAAAAGCATAATAGTTTAAAGTCCTGAGAAGAACAGACAAAGTGCCCTGACATAAGTAGAACATCTGACCAAATCCTCTCATCATCATGGCTTAGGGAACATCTTGGAATAGGTGGCAGAAGGATTTAAGAGACAACAGGTAAGGAGTTCTGGAAATGTTGTCTTATTAGTAAGATGTTTCTGTTGTATTTCTGGTACTTGACAAAATCTCCACAAGAACAAACAAGTGAAAATACTGGCAAAGACTCAGTAGATTTTCTTTAGGAACCCTCCCCAGCACACTGGTGAGCCATAAGCAGTTGATAGTGCCTATGGGAGGAAAACTTTTTTGAGGTTGTGTTTTCTATTAGGATTCTAATAAATGACCCTAAACTCATGCACATGTAACCATCACTAACTGAGCTTACTGTGTTATGAATATTAACAGCCACACATTTGGGAGGAGGTTCTCTTTCAATGACAGTAATGTTGTGTGGAGAAGCAAGGAGTATTTATGATTCCGTTACATTGATTAATGACATTCTCAAAAAGAAATAAATTTAAAAATCTTCTCTATAAGTAGGTGCCTGGACTGGTCTACTCTGGTAACTGTCATCATAGAGCCTTTGTCCAGAGACTGATGGTGGCAGATGCAGAAATCCACCAGGCTGAGCTCCAGGAATCCAATTGATGAGAAAAAAAGGGATTCTTCAGCAGGGGGCCATTGAGTTCATGATGGGAGGATGTGTAAAGATGATGGGCCACACTAGTAAAAGACCATGAATTGTGAACTGGTAGCTGTGGAGCCCCCATGGGAAGGGACTAGGCCCTCTGGATGCAGAAGACCTTTATTTAGCTCAAACTATTTGGGGGGGGACAACCAGGAATGGGGATTGGGATTTATCTTTGGTGCATGCACAGGCTTCTGGGAATCTAGTGCCTGTGCTGTGATGCCTTCCACAGCCCTGATGCAGTGGGAAGGGGCTTGGACCTGACTAGGCACAGTATGCCAGGCTTTGCTGACTCCCCATGGCAGACCTTGATCTGGGGGATGTGGGGATGTGGGGTGGCTTGAGAGACAGGGCTAGAGTTGGGAGGAGGGAGGAGGTGGGATCTGTGGGTGGTATGTGGAGTGAGTAGAAAATTTCTTAATAAAGAAAAATGAAAATAAAAAATTGTTCATCATTCATCTATGAATTGAAGGTGACTGTTCCCAGTAATAAATAAACTTAAGGGTGCATGGGACTGAAATTAACCTGTGCCCTAAAATGTTCTTAGGCTTTGTAGGAATTCCTAAGGTCAGATATCCTAGGTCCTAGATGATCTAGTAAACTAAATAGAGTTTCTACTACTTGAATGTTAACAGAAACTGGAAATAGACATAGAGAACAGGCAAAGGAATGCTCTTTACAACTTTTTGTCATCTTTAAAAACCTGACATTCTTAGAACTACAGTACAGTAGTGCCCACTAGACAAGCGAGAGTTCAAGCCTGTTAATGTAAGTCAGAGCAAAAATCTGTGGTTGAAGAAGCAATTTTTATAGTTTTATTTGATAGACATTATGTGTCTGTCAAACTGCTTTCTGAACAGGTGTGCTTTTACCCATAGATCACTGTTATTATCAGCCTCAACTTATAACTACTGGTGAATCTCCTGAGAACAATTGCCTGTTTTGGGGACATTGTAGCTATTAATTATTTGTAGTCACTGATGCAAAAGCTCATGGATCACTGCAGAAGAGAGTACAGAAAGAGGATGAGGACATAGCAGGGAGTGGAGTTACATTTTAGGCCAGGCTAATGAAAATTATAGGCATTACATAATTTATATTTTCTGTCCTACTGTGTAGTAATTTTTAAATTTAAAATGACAACTGTGTTTTAGATGTTCATTTTTTGAAGAACATACAAATTTCAAATCCTGCTGGAAACCTAGTGATTATGAACCAGAAGCCAAAACATGATACAGAGTATGGCATTTTCTATATCACAGATTTTAAGCAACATTTGTTTATTTTCTCCCATATTTACATAGTTCGCAAAGAGTCCTTTGGGGAAAAGAAAAATTTCATTAAGTGTTTGAAAGCATCAGTAACAGTGATATTTGAAATACTACACTCTCTTTTTATTAAGAAAATTTTTTCATTCATTTCACACACCAAAGATCCCCTTCTTCCCTCCTCCTACTCACCAGCCACCCCCTTCCATCTCTCCACACCTTCCCACAAAAAGGCAAGGGGTCCCATGGAGAGACACATCCAGTAGAAGCAAGTCCAAGCCCTTCCCCCATCCTCAAGGCTGCTCAAGTTGTATGACCATGGGTAGTGAGCTCCAAAAATCCTGCTCATTCACAAAAGATGGATCCTGATTCTACTGCCAGAGGACCCCACAAACAGACCAAACTACACAGTTTTCTCAACATGCAGAGGGCCTAGTTTAGTCCCATGTAGGTTCCACAGCCATTCATCCAACTTTCATGAGTTCCCACTAGTTTGGGTTGGTCATCTCTGCAGGTTTCCCCATCATGATCCTGATACACTTGCTCATAGAATCCCACTTCCCTCTCTCCTTCTGGACTCCTGGAGCTCTGCCTGGTGTTTGGGTGTGGATTCTCTGCTTCTGCTGCCATCAGTCACTGGAAGAAACTCTGTGATGGTAGTTAAGGTATTCACCTATCTGATGACTGGGGTAAGCCAGTTCCGTTCAGGTACCCTCTCCACTATTTCTAGTAGTCCAAGCTGTAGTAATGCTTGGGGATTCCTAGCTACTTCCCTAGCACCAGGTTTCTCTCTATCCCCCTTGAAATCTTTCTCTATTATTGTATCTCTTCCATTGCTTTCCCATTCAATTACTATTCCAGCTAGACCATCCCATTCCCTTATGTTCTCATTCCCTATCACCTACACTCCATTACCCACACCTCATCCCATATATCCATAGAGATCTCATCTACTTCCTCTTTACAGGGTGATATATACATCCCTCCTTGGGTCCTCCTTGTTAGTTAGCTTCTTTGGAGTTGTGGGTTGTAGTATAGTTATCCTTTGCTTTACATGTGGTATCCACTTATGAGTGAGTTCATACCATGTTTGTCATTCTGAGTCTGGGCTGCCTCACTCAGGATGATATTTTCTAATTCCATCCATTTGCCTGAAAATTCATGATATCATTGTTTTTCTCTGCTGAGTAGTACTCCATTGTGTATCTGTACCACAGCAAAACCACTCTTGGGCATATACCCAAGAAATGCTCAATCATACCATAAGGACATATGCCCAACTATGTTCATAGCAGCATTATTCATACTACCCAGAACCTGGAAACAACCTAGATGCTCTTCAACTGAAGAATGCATTAAGAAAATGCGGTACACTCTCAGTCTTTTTAACTACATATTGTCAGAATTGTCTATACCCATGAACATAACATTTTCTCCTAGATATTGGAAAGTACTAAACTTTTCCACTGCAATTCATCTTCATCATAACATTCAGCATTTTTAATAAGTTTTATTTACTTTACAGTTTGTTTAATGCTTATATGCTATACATCCTAACGTTCCGTGTCCCACCCAGGTTCTCTAACAAGGAGAGAATATTCAGTGATGTTCTACCATTTTTTAGAATTGCTCATTTTTTTGTACTTTGTGATATAGTAGATCAATGCTATCATTGGTAATTTGTATTTCCAGTTCTAGTCTATTTCACAGGTTAGTTTAGATGCCATCATATTGAACTCTGAATTAAAGATTTTCATAAAATATGATCACAAGTAAGTCACAGAGAGTTTTTTAATTAAGTAGGAGGTAGAATCAACATTGATACATAGAAATTTTGAAAACTGTATTTTATATACTATACCAGGTTCTAAAGAATGGATTTAATTACTGGCGTAGTGGAGAGAAATAGCCAAATAATTAACTGGCAGTTACATTTAGAACTAAACCAGGATATAAATATAATTCTATTTTATGTATACATAAGGAATATGAAGAAAGATTTCAGGTATATAAAAATTTACACTAAAATTATAAACATATTTAATTATAAAACCCAGTGACTAATGCAAGAAAATGAAACACTTGAAAAGACAAATGTATAAAATTATATTGATGTAAATGATGCTATCACATATATAACAAATTGAAAATTCAAATATATTGACTTTTGTGTTGGTTGAACACAAGGATACTGCACTCAAATTATCTTTTTTTCACTTTTTATTTTTTTATTTTGTATTATTTTTTCTCTTTTATTATTTTATTTTATTTTACAATAATATTCAGTTCTACTTAACAGCCACAGATTCCCTTGTTCTCTCCCTTCCTAGTCCCCTCCCCTTCCCCCCAGCCCACCCACCATTCCCATCCCTCCAGATCAAGGCCTCCCCCGAGGACTGAGATCGACCTGATAGACTCAGTCCAGGCAGGTCCAGTCCCCTCCTCCCAGACTGAGCCAAGCGTCCCTGCATAAGTCCCAGATTTCAAACAGCTGTCTCATGCAGCGAGCCCAGGACCTGGTACCACTGCCTAGATGCCTCCCAAACAGCTCAAGCCAATCAACTGTCTCACCTATTCAGAGGGCCTGGTCCAGTTAAGGGCCCCTCAGGATTTGGTTCATAGTTCATGTGTTTCCATTCGTTTGGCTATTTGTCCAACCTTGGTTTCAACAATTCTCACTCATATAAACCCTTCTCTTTCTCGCTAAATAGACTCCCAGCACTCCACCTGGGGCCTAGCCATGGATGTCTGCATCCAGATTCCTCAGTCCTTGGATGGGGTTTATGGCACAACTGTTAGGGTATTTGGCCATCCCATCACCAGAGTAGGTCAGTCCCAGCTGTCTCTCGGCCATTGCCAGCAGTCTTTTGTGGGGGTATCTTTGTGGATTTCTGTGGGCCTCTTTAGCACTTTGTTTCTTCATTTTCTCATGTGGTCTTCATTTACCATGGTCTCCTATTCCTTGTTCTCCCTCTCTGTTCTTGATCCAGGTGGGATCTCCCGCTCTCTTTCCCTCGACCCTCACCTTTCATTACTCCCACTCATGTCCAGGCTGTTCATGTAGATCTCAGCCATTTCTCCATCATTGGGTGATCCCCTTGTCTTTCTTGGGGTCCTGTTTCCAGGTAGCCTCACTGGTGATGTGAGTAGCAGTCCAGTCATCCTTGTTCCACATCTAGAATCCTCCTATGAGTGACTACATACCATATTTGTCATTCTAAGTCGGGGTTAAATCACTCAGGATGATTTTTCTAGATCCATCCATTTGCCTGCAAACCTCATGATGTCATTGTTTTTCTCTGCTGAGTAGTATTCCATTGTGTATATGTGCCACAATTTATTTATCCGTTCATCAGTTGAAGGGCATCTAGGTTGTTTCCAGGTTTTGGCTATTACAAACAATGCAGATATGAACATAGCTGAGCAAGTGCTCTTGGGGTATGATTGAGCATTCCTTGGATATATGCCCAAGAGTGGTATAGCTGGATCTGGGGGGAGACTGATTCGCAACTATCTAAGAAAGTGCAATATTGATTTCCAAAGTGGTTGTACAAGCTTGCATTCCCACCAGCAGTGGAGGAGTGTTCCCCTAGTTCCACATCCTTCCCAGCATAAAGTGTCTTCAGTGTTTTTGATCTTAGCCATTCTGACAGGCAAAAGGTGCTATCTCAGAGTTCTTTTGATTTGCATTTCCCTGATGATTAGGGATGTTGAGCAATTCCTTAAATGTCTCTCAGCCATTTGAGTTTCCTCTGTTGAGAATTCTCTGTTTAGTTCTAAAGCCCATTTCTTAGTTGGAATGTTGGTCATTTTGATGTCTAATTTCTTGAGTTCCTTATATATTCTGGATATCAGTCCTCTGTCAGATGTGGGGTTGGTGGAGATCTTTTCCCATTCTGTAGTCTGTCACTTTGCCTTGTTGACCATAACCTTTGCTCTACAAACGCTTCTCAGTTTCAAGAGGTCCCATTCATTGATTGTTTGTCTCAGTGTCTGTGCTACTGGTGTTATATTTAGGAAGTGTTCTCCTATGCGAATGCGTTCAAGACTTCTTCCTACTTTCTCTTCTAGCAGGTTCAGAGTAGCTGGATTTATGTTGAGGTCCTTGATCCACTGGGACTTAAGTTTTGTGCATGGTGACAGATATGGATCTATTTTCAGCCTTCTACACGTTGATATCCAGTTATGCCAGCACCATTTGTTGAAGATGCTTTCTTTTTTCCATTGTACACTTGTGGCTTCTTTGTCAAAAATTATATGTTCATAGGTGTGTGGGTTAATGTCAGGGTCTTCAATTCAATTCCATTGGTCCACATGTCGGTTTTTATGCCAATACCAAGTTGTTTTTATTACTGTACCTCTATAGTGGAGCTTGAAGTCATGGATTGTGATGCCTCCAGAGGTTGTTTTATTGTAAGGATTCTTTTGGCTATCCTGGGTTTTTTGTTTTCCCATATGAAGTTGAGTATTATTCTTTCCAGGTCTGTGAAGAATTGTGTTGGTATTTTGATGGGCATTGCATTGACTCTGTAGATTGCTTTTGGTAAGATTGCCATTTTTACTATGTTAATCCTGCATATCCAGAGCATGGGAGTTTTTTCCTTTTTCTGATATCTTCTTCAGTTTCTTTCTTCAGGGACTTAAAGTTCTTGTCATATAGGTCCTTCACTTGTTGGTTAGTGTTACTCCAAGGTATATTATGTCATTTGTGGCTATTGTAAATGGTGATGTATCTCTAATTGCCTTCTCAGCTTCTTTGGCCATTGTATATAGGAGGGCTACTGATTTTTTTGAGTTGATCTTGTATCCAGCTATGTTGCTGAAGGTGTTTTAAGCTTTATCAATTCCTGGGTGGGAACTTTGAGGTCACTCAAGTATACTATCATGTCATCTGCAAGTAGGGAAAGCTTGACTTCTTCCTTTCCAATTTGTATCCCCTTAATCTCCTTATGTTGTCTTATTGCTCTGGCTAGAACTTCAAGTACTATATTGAAAAAGTATGGGGAGAGTGGACAGCCTTGCCTCGTTCCTGATTTTAGTGGAATTGCTTTGAGTTTCTCTCCATTTAATTTGATGTTGGCTGTTGGCTTGCTGTAAACTGCCTTTATTATGTTTAGGTATGTTCCCTGTATTCCTGATCGCTCCAAGACTTTTATCATGAAGGGATGTTGGATTTTTTCAAATGCCTTTTCTGCATGTAGTGAGATGATCATGTGTTTTTTTTCTTTGAGTTTGTTTATATGGTGTATTACATTGATGGACTTTCATATGTTGAACCACCCTTGCATCCCTGGGATGAAGCCTACTTGATCATGGTGGATAATTGTTCTGATGTGTTCTTGGAGTCTGTTTGC
>NC_051063.1:119310740-119322740 GCF_004664715.2 Peromyscus leucopus
CAGCATTTTATTTATCAATTAATCAGAACAACACATATTCACAGAATACAGAACGATATCCCACAGCACCTCTCTCCACAGGAATTAAAAATTCCATCACCATGATAGAAATACTAGCAGACCATTGAAAGAAAACTTTACTCAGTCTGTAAGATATGAATGCATGGCAGTGTTTTGGATTATGCTTTTTAGGGACATCACTTGACACAATGCAGTGGGAACTTCTACCATCAAGTATATCCTGTAGAGACCAATAGACCAGTTCCCAGCTCCTACCCAGAGTTCCTCAGGGAAAATCTTAGCAGGAATGAGGGAAGGAAGATTTCTGTAATAACTTCACACACATAAGCCAATGCTCTTTATTCCATGTGCTTTATTGTACTGCCACGTGTATCTGAAGTTTCCAGTTTATATACACATACAACAGCAATTCTCTGGCAATAGCAAGGCCACTAGGCTGTACTTTTTCAGGGTTATGAAACAGGTAAGAGCTACACAAAGCAGTCACTGTCATGGCTGGGGGCAGGTGTGGCTAGTGAAAGGGGTCTAGGCAAGTCTTAAAGGGAAAGGGTCATAAATGAGGGAAGCTAAACCAATAGAGAAATCTAAGAAAAAGGAAAAGGGAATGCACGTGGTATTCTACATTCCTAGGTGTGACTACATATATAAACTAAAAGTTTATAATGAATAGAACGAGAGAAGGGCAAGTCACAGCAGATTACACATCTCTCTCAGTGCACCGTTTCTCTCTCAGCATGCAGTGGGTGTATCTGTCTCAGCAAGTAACCAATGGCAACCTGAGTAAAATGCAGGGGAGAGATGCAGCATTTGGTTCTCATCAGCACATTCGCCAAATGTTAGTTGGATAAAAAGAACCTTTCATAGATAAAAAGTACATCTTTTATCTAAGTTGTTAAAACAAAGAGGGGACCTGTAGCTATATTATATAAAATCTGAGACCTGGCACCCCCCCAGCCACTCTGGCCATCTGTGACATTCATTCCCACAGTGCCTATGAGAAAAGATTGCTTCTCTCCTGAGATGGTCAAATGCTTAATCACCTTTTTCTCTTGACTCACAGATCTCAGAATTAAAAAATAAACACTTTAGCTCCCAAACTATAATTTTGCATCAATAAACAGAGATGAAAGTGTTAATAATCTTCTGAAGTGAAAGCAGGGAGAGCTGAGCTGTGCTTCCCATTATCAACAAATGCAGTAAGTTAAGGGCACCTGGCTCTTTTTGTCTTTGAGGGGCTCTTAATCAAAAAAATCCAGCCATGCTGTAATTCTGTCCTTATGCATGTCTGAGAAAGCCCCATTTGTGACTTTTTTGCATAGACACCTGACAAAATTGTCCTGCCATAAAGATAATTGCAAGGAACAGACTTCTAAGTTTTTACTGGGAAATGGAATAAAGATCTGACTGTGTGAACAAAAGTTTTGACTGTGTGCCTTGTATTTCTCACCAGAATTATATAGAGCGGTGAAGTTGCCCTACTACCAGTATATAGGAAAAATTGTGACTGACTAATAATGAATACACTGCTAAGACTAGTCCCATAGCTGATATGAGGGGAAAGGTTATGGCATCCCACAAGAAATTTACTGTAAGAGACAGCCATCTTATTCAATAAGCAGTAATCCTCACCTCCCTGTATGTGAGTTTGTCCTCCATCAGAATATACATTTCTGGTGGATTGACCTTATAAATAACAGTTGTAATCTAATGAATAGTCTTACAGTCTCACTCAGTATCCTATAGAAGAAAGGTAGACAGTATGCATCAATCAGTATCCAACTGAAAAAAATGACTCTAAAACAACATACAAGGTACCATCTAAACCAATATAAACAGGGAATTAATCACCAGTAAAATAATATAAAATTTGGTTATTTCCTAGGTAATAAGGAAAGATAAATTGAACAGAATAATGGTGGTCTGACAATGTATAGCCATACTATATATCTTTACACTAAGGATCAATAAAAATAAATGAGAAGGATGTACTTTTTATATAGATTATTAATGAAATGTTCTATTTTAACATGCCCATGCACTGTGTAAATAGAAAAAAAACTATTTCTTTATCTCCACAACATGTTTTTTTTGTCTTAATCCCAAAAAGCACCTGGGATTCATCAAACTGAAGAAAACAAAGGAAAACATTAAGAAAAAGAACAAAAATATGAAAGAGAACATCTTTATCATATCAACAAGTGGGAGCATTTATTAAAACTGCAACAGTAAAGCTTCATAGGAATCCATTTGTCAAATACGCCTATACACATACATATGTCTCTTTTTATTATTGTAGTAACTCAGAAGTGCATTGAGTTTTCCCAATATGTTTCTTCACAGCTTGCTTTTTGTGGAGAATTCTTAAGCATTTACATTCCTCAGTCTCTGATTATCTGTTCTCATGTCTAGGTACAAGTAACAACTGGTAACTTAGTTTCAGGATCATCCTTCTCTCCACATTCCAGATGAATATATCATGTTAGTGAACATGAAGGACCCAGACCAGAATCCTCTTGAAAATATTGGCTAATAAGCCAGTTCATCAAACCACTTCTTTGATTGCCATGTGAACTAGTTGAATCAGATTCCGTCAGACATTCCAAAGCAAGCTTGAGGTGGAAGTATAATAAACAAGACATCCTAGACAGAGCTTAGTATAGACATACAGGTATTATGTTCATGAATACCTATAATATGTAACATATTTGGTGTCTAGACATCCAGAGAACATTCATACTCTTTGCTTCTCTATCTCTGTCTCTGCCCCATTTCACTCTCACACACACCTGGATTACCAGTTACCACACAAATTTTCCCAAATTAGCAGAGATTAGATAGAGAACCATTCATCAATCTGAATCCAGAAATAGCCATCAGTATCTCAATATCAAGGTAGACACCGAGTTTCATATTAGAGTTCTATTCATGACCTGGACTTCACTTTCCATGGACATATATCTTGTGATCAGATATATATTGGTTTGCCCCAGTACTTATTCTTGTGTTTAAGTAGTTTATTACCTGAAATTGACTCCAATTTTTCATTTTTCTTTATTAAGAATATTTTTACTCATTCTACATAACACCCACAGATCCTCCCTCCTCCCACTCCCAGCCCTATCTCCCAACCAATTCCACATCCCCACATCTGTACTTTTCTCCAGTAACTGATGGAAGCAGATTCAGAAATCAGCAGGCAAACACCAGCCCAAGCTCCAGGAGTCCAGTTGAAGATAGAGAAGAGGGATTATATGAGCAAGGGGTAACAAGATCATGACTGGGAAACATACAGAATCAACAAAACCAAACTAGTTTGAACCCATGAAATTTAGACCAATACTGGTGGAGCCTCAATGGGACTGGTCTAGGCCCTCTTCATAAGTAAGACAGTTGTGTAGCTTGATCTGCTTAAGGGGCCCCCTGGCAGTAGGATCAGGATACATCCCTGGTATATGAGCAGGCTTTTTGGAGCCTGATACCTTTGGTAGAACACCTCATACAACCTTGGGGCAGGGGAGGGGCTTGTACCTGTCTCCACTGAATGTGCCACGCTCTGCTGACTCCCCATGGGAGGCCTTACCTTCTTGTAGGAGGGAATGGGGGGTGAGTTGTGGGGGAAGGCTGGAGGGGTGGTTAGGAGGGCAGAGGGGGATCTGTGTTTGGTATGTAAAATGAATAAAACATTTCTTAATAAAAATAAAATAGGCTCGGCGGTGGTAGCACACACCTTTAATCACAGTTCTTGGGAAGCAGAGCCAGACAGATCTCTGTGAGTTCAAGGCCAACCTAGGCTACCAAGTGAGTTCCAGGAAAGCCACAAAGCTACACAGAGAAACTGTCTCAAAAAAAACAAAAAAATAAAAATAATAAATAAATAAATAAATAAATAAATAATAAATGAATAAAATAGAAATAATACCTAATAAAATAATATTTAAACTAAGGTTGGAAATTCCTGACATGCCATTGTGAGAAAAGGAATCTCCAAAGATGCCCCTGAGTTTGTTTCTGTTGGCTATCTCCTGCTGGCCAAGCATTCCATCTTTAAGAACAGTTTGTTTCTCTAATGAAACACCCTTGGAGGGAACTAAATTTTCATTTCCAAATTGTTATCATTTAGAAATTGCTTTTAGATTAGGCATGGTTGTATGTGTCCACTTCTTCCTTCAGCTCTACGACTCCATCTAGTTCAGACCTGTAAAGGCACTGTACATGACTAAAACACACTGTGTTTTGGAGTGTTTCTCTGTACTTTATGTCCCCTGAATAATTATTTATTATATTGATGATAAAATTCCAAGCAATAAGTGCTTTGTAGATATAGAAAGTCATTGGAGAGACAACCTGTTACAATGATATTTTGAACTCTTTTGCAACCCTACAGGGGTTGGGGTAATAAAAACAAAACAAAACAAAACAAAAGCCAAAGACATGCTTCGTGGTTGTAAAAGGATACCAAATGAGGCCATAAAGTTATTAAATGAAAACTTTGGTGCTAATAGTGGTATGTTCCTATGTGTTTTAGTCTAGGAAAGACAATGAGGCCCACAAATTATAGAAGTCATTGATTATGCTCTTGATTTTATGCCAGGAATGGATGGTATTATCTATGGCTAAAGACACTGAATATACATACTTTGACTGCAGGACACCGAGAAATTAACCTGGGACTAGAATGGAACCTATCACCATATTAGCTGCCTTATGGATGTCAGAGGGGCGATGTGAAGCTGCCAGTGGAGAATTGTCACCAACATTCCTGTTTGTGTATGGACTTTGCTTCCTATACCAACAACATTCGAGGAAAAATATGATTTCTTCTGCATTGTTGCTCAGTTATCAGGGTGAGTACAGCAGTCTTCCAATTAGATTTAATGCCAACTAGACAAGAGAAAGTTCAAGCCTGGTAATGTAAGTCAGAGCAAAAATCTTTGTCTGAAGAAGCATTTTTTTATAGTTTTATTTGATAGACATTATGGGCCTGTCAAATTGCCTTCTGAACAGGTGTGCTTTTACCCATAGACAACATTTATTGTCATCCTCAACTCATAATTACTAATGAATCTCCCGAGAACATGGCTATTAATTATTTGTGGACATCTGTAGTCACTGATGCTAAAGCTCATGGATCACTGCAGAAGAGGGTACAGAAAGAGTATAAGAGATGTAGTGGGGAGTGGAGTGCTGTGTAACAGTTTCCTCTGCAATTAAAACTTCCAACATACTCAGAGCTCCTAAGAGGGAAGACAAACAACTCAAAATGGCTTCATGGAATCATTGATACGTACAAGGTTCATTGGATCCCTCCCTGACACTGTGAGCAATGAAAGATGAGAGTCTTTCTCAGATAAAATTAAGCCAAGCTGCAAAAAATCCTCTCAGAGGATCAGTGCCACAAAGAAGACTCTGAGACCAGACCAGATCCATGGATGAAGCATAAACCAGAGGAACTGCCTGAAAGAGGTTTATACTAGAGTCATATTAAAATGACCCTTATTCTCCAACCTTTGGAGCTCTTTGTTGATTATGCTGTGGGTTCCCAGTTTTGTGAGCTGTTTCCCATGAAGATATGAGATTTGATAAGTCATTCCTGCTCTTATACTAACCTTTCACTCATATTCCTCTAAGCAAGCCAATAACATTATTAGTATACCAAATTGGATTTAGTGGTACTTTGGTATGTTGTGAGTTCCCTATGTGGGATGAGTAGGCATGTTTGCAGTATCTTTCAAGGAAAGTTTTGCCTCAGAAGAAAACTCAGGCCATGTAAATTTTTTGAGACTTCAATTCCCATTCAAATTCTTATCATTATACCTTCTACTTGGAGAGGTTCCAGGTGATACACATCTGTCTTTCTTATAAATTCTAATACAGACATACATTGTCCAACATGTTACCTCAAAGTATTATTTACAAAGGGATGTCACTAGATCTG
Organism: Peromyscus leucopus; assembly: GCF_004664715.2. Taxonomy (NCBI): domain Eukaryota; kingdom Metazoa; phylum Chordata; class Mammalia; order Rodentia; family Cricetidae; genus Peromyscus; species Peromyscus leucopus. The sequence continues at coordinate 119,316,697 of NC_051063.1, forward strand.
GAATTTCCCTAGGATATATTCCTGACACAATGTCCTTTAAAGAAACCAATGATCTTCCTGAAAATGACAAAAACCTTAAAATCATGAATTAAGGAAAGATTAGCAAACTGTTTCTAAATTATTGGCCATTAGCCACTACACATATGAAATACCTTATGACCAAGCCATTTCTTGTCCATGAAAATGTGAAAAAATATTACAGAAAAAGCCAGAGCTAGAGGGTTATAAAGGATATGTGGTCCCAGTCAATACTGTAGTTCTAAGAACTCCAGGTTTTTAAAGATGACAAACTTCAGATGCAAGTATAACCAACAGAATGCAAGAGATGGAAGAGAGGATCGCTGGCATTGAAGATACAGTAGAAGAAATAGTTTCATCAGTCGAAGGAAACACTAAAGCCAACAAAGTCATGAACCAAAATGTCCAAGAAATTTGGGACACCATGAAAAGACCAAACCTACAAATTATAGGGATAGAAGAAGGTGAAGAATACCAACTCAAAGGCACAGAAAATATATTCAACAAAATTATAGAAGAAAACTTTCCCAACTTAAAGAAGGAAATGCCTATGAAGATACAAGAAGCCTACAGAACACCAAACAGACTAGACCCCCCAAAAAAGTCCCCTCGACACTTAATAATTAAACAAATAAATGTACAGAATAAAGAAAGAATATTAAGAGCAGCCAAGGAAAAAGGCCAAGTGACCTATAAAGGTAAACCCATCAGAATGAGACCCGATTTCTCAATGGAGACTTTGAAAGCCAGAAGGACCTGGACAGATGTAATGCAGACACTAAGAGACCATGGATGTCAGTCCAGACTAATATACCCAGCAAAAATTTCAATCATCATAGATGAAAGGAACAAGACATTCCAAGGCAGAGCCAGATTTAAACAATACCTGTCCACAAATCCAGCCTGATAGAAAGCACTAGAAGGAAAATTCCAACCGAAGGAAGTCTGATATACACTCGAAAACACAGGCAATAGATAACACCACAGCAGTAAACCCCAAAGAAGAGAAGTACACACTCACACTACCACCAAAAATAACAGGGATGAACAATCACTGGTCATTAATATCCCTTAATGTCAACGGACTTATTTCACCTATAAAAAGAAAGAGGCTTACAGAATGGATACAAAAGCAGGACCTGTCTTTCTGCTGCATACAGGAAACACATGTCCCCTCCTATATACAATGGACAAAGAAGCTGAGAAGGCAAATAGAGATACATCACCCTTTATAATAGCCACAAATGACATAAAATACCTTGGGGTAACACTAACCAAGCAAGTGAAGGACCTATATGACAAGAACTTTAAGTCCCTGAAAAAAGAAATTGAAGAAGATGTCAGAAAATGGAAAGATCTCCCATGCTCATGGATGGGCAGGGTTAACATAGTAAAAATGTCAATCTTACCAAAAGCAATCTACAGATTCAATGCAATCCCCATCAAAATACCAACACAATTCTTCACAGACCTGGAAAGAATAATACTCAATTTCATATGGGAAAAAAAACCCAGGATAGCCAAAAGAGTCCTGTACAATAAAACAACCTCTAGAGGCATCACAATCCCTGACTTCAAGCTCTACTGTAGAGCTACAGTAATAAAAACAGCTTGGTATTGGCATAAAAACTGACATGTGGACCAATGGAATCGAATTGAAGACCCTGGCATTAACCCATACACCTATGAATATATAATTTTTGACAAAGAAGCCAAAAGTGTACAATGGAAAAAAGAAAGCATCTTCAACAAATGGTGCTGGCATAACTGGATATCAACGTGTAGAAGGCTGCAAATAGATCCATATCTGTCACCATGCACAAAACTTAAGTCCAAGTGGATCAAGGACCTCAACATAAATCCAGCTACTCTGAACCTGCTGGAAGAGAAAGTAGGAAGTAGTCTTGAACGCATTGGCATAGGAGATCACTTCCTAAATATAACACCAGTAGCACAGACACTGAGACAAACAATCAATCAATGGGACCTCTTGAAACTGAGAAGCTTTTGTAGAGCAAAGGATACGGTCAACAAGGCAAAGCAACCACCTACAGAATGGGAAAACATCTTCACCATCCCCACATCTGACAGAGGACTGATATCCAGAATACATAAGGAACTCAAGAAATTAGACATCAAAACGACCAAGAGTCCAATTGAGAAATGGGCTTTAGAACAAAACAGAGAATTCTCAACAGAGGAAACTAAAATGGCTGAAAGACATTTAAGGCATTGCTCAACATCCCTAATCATCAGGGAAATGCAAATCAAAACAACTCTGAGATACCACCTTATGCCTGTCAGAATGGCTAAGATCAAAAACACTGAAGACACTTTATGCTAGAGAGGATGTGGAACTAGGGGAACTCTCCTCCACTGCTAGTGAGAATGCAAGCTTGTACAACCACTTTGGAAATCAATATGGCCCTTTCTTAGAAAATTGGGAATCAATCTCCCCCAAGATCCAGGTATACCACTCTTAGGCATATACCCAAGAAATGCTCAATCATACCACAAGAGTACTTGCTCAGCTATGTTTTATATCAGCATTGTTTGTAATAGCTAAAACCTGGAAACAACCTAGATGCCCTTCAACTGAAGAATGGATAAATAAATTGTGGTACATAAACACAATGGAATACTACTCAGCAGAGAAAAACAATGACATCATACGGTTTGCAGGCAAATGGATGGATCTAGAAAAAAATGATCCTGAGTGAGGTAACCCAGACTCAGAAAGACAAATATGGTATGTACTCATTCATAGGAAGATGCTAGATGTGGAACAAGGATGACTGGACTGCTACTCACATCACCAGTGAGGCTACCTGGAAAATGGGACCCCAAGAAAGACAAGGAGAAATGGCGGAGATCTACATGAACAGCCTGGACATGAGTGGGAGCAATGAAGGGCGAGGGTCGAGGGAAAGAGAGCTGGAGATCCTAGCAGGATCAAGAAAAGAGAGGGAGAACAAGGAATAGGAGACCATGGTAAATGAAGACCACATGAGAAAAAGGAAGAAACAAAGAGCTAAAGAGGCCCACAGAAATCCACAAAGATACCCCCACAAAAGACTGCTGGCAATGGTTGAGAGACAGCCGGGACTGACCTACTCTGGTGATGGGATGGCCAAACACCCTAATAGTTGTGCCATAAACCCCATCCAAGGACTGAGGAATCTGGATGCAGACATCCACGGCTAGGCCCCTGGTGGAGAGCTGGGAGTCTAATTAGTGAGACAGAGGGTTTATATGAAAGAGAATTGTTGAAACCAAGGTTGGATAAAGCACAGGGATAAATAACCAAATGAATGGAAACACATGAACTATGAACAAAAGGCTGAGGAGCCCCCAACTGGATCAGGCCCTCTGAATAGGTGAGACAGTCGATTGGCTTGATCTGTTTGGGAGGCATCTAGGCAGTGGTACCAGGTCCTGGGCTCGTTGCATGAGTTAGCTGTTTGAAACCTGGGCCTTATACAGGGACGCTTGGCTCAATCTGGGAGGAGGGGACTGGACCTGCCTGGACTGAGTCTATCAGGTCATTCCCAGTTCTCGGGGGAGACCTTGATCTGGAGGAGTTGGGAATGGGGGATGGGCTGGGGGGAAGGGGAGGGGGGCCGGAAGGGAGAGAACAAGTAGATCTGTGGCTATTATGTAGAACTGAATGGTATTTTAAAATTAAAAAAACAAAAACCCCAAAAAATAAATAAAATTGTATCAAAAAAGGTGACAAAAACACCACCAATTTTCAAGTTCTAATCAGAATTCCTTTGCCTGTTCTCTATGACTATTTCTAGGTTCTGTTAACATTCAAGAAGTAGGAACTCTCTATTTAGTTCACTTACTGCATCATCTAGGCCCTAGGACATCTGACCTTATAAATTTTTATAAAGCCCAAGAACATTTTAGGGCACAGGTTAATTTTAGGCCCACTGACCCTTAAGCTTATTACTGGGAATGGTCATCTTCAATTCACAATGAAAGATGAATAATCTTTTACAGAACATTTCAAAATTTTTTTGAGAATGACATTAATCAATATAACAGAACCATGCCTACTTTTTGCTTCTACATTCAATGTTCTACTCATCAAAAAAGACCCTTCTCCCAAATTTTTGGCTTATGATTTTCATAACATAATAAACATAATAAGCTCAAGTATTGTTGGTAACATGTACATGAATTTAGGGCCATTTATTAGAATTCTAACAGAAAACAGAACCTCACAAAAAGCTTTCCTCCCATAGGTACTATCAACTGCCTATAACTCACCAAGGTGTTGGGGTGGGTTCCTAATGAAGATCTACTGTTTCTTTGCCAGTATTTTCACTTGTTTGTTCTTGTGGAGATTTTGTCAAGTAACCAAAAATACAATAGAAATATCTGGCTGTAAAGATGACATTTCCAGAACTACTTATCTGCTGGCACCTATTTCAAGATGTTCCCTAAGACATGACGATGAGAGGATTTGGTTAGATGTCCTCCTTAGGTCAGAACACTTAGTCTGTTCTTTTCAGGAATTCAAACTATTATGCATTTCTCTCTTGACTTCTTTCTATTACATAAATAAGCTTTTATGACCAAGGTTGAGAGCAGGCTATGTCTCTAGATATAAGCATAAATATTAAAAAAGTCATTTGATACTATGATCACTTAGCAAACTAACAATAAAGTGTAATACTATGGGCAATATTCCATCCTCAGCCATTAGATATTTAACAGCCTTATAAATTAAGACATGAAATATCTTCCTATTGTTCAAGCTTCAAAAGAAGTCAGAAAGCATTTAGAATCATATACCTCCTAGCATCATTATTTGTATTATCCTGTGTTTTGGTCTATACCCTTATATAGAACATAATTTAATTATATTTTGTAGTTTTCTTTACAGTCCTAGATCAATATGAAGGATTTCATAATTAAATCATTTTTGCATAAATACTCTACATGTCAATATTTTTGGAATTTAAAAATAACACATAATTTGTAGTGGAAAACTGAAGTCAAATGAAATAATGTAATATTTTCCATGCCATTCCCAGATAACACACAATTCAAAAATAAACAATGACAAAAAGCAGAATTACATAAATAAAAATGGCTTATTATAATGTTACATCCAAGAGAATTGAAATCCAGAATTTGTATTCAAACTTAATTATGCAGTTGATTTTGTACATTTTTCATAAGATTAAACTTCTTACTTTGACATAATATTTGGTTAGTAGAAGAGATGCTTGTGATATTATACACATGCCTGGTGTAGGAAATAAATTTGTAATATTTAATGGATATTTTCAATTTTAGAATGTCTTTTCCTGATCTTATGAAAAGAATTTATCTGTGGTTTGAACAAAATAATGTAGCACTTTGGGGCAAAGATGCAAAAGAGCAGCCCTGCACTTGAGGCCAAAATACAGAAAATCTCCACAGTTACTGTACCTTTGCCCTTGGTGCTTTGGTAGACAGGAAGGAAGGTGATCCAGACACTGCAGACCACCAGCATGCTAAATGTCAGGAACTTGGCTTCATTGAATGTGTCAGGCAGATTTCTGGCCAGGAAAGCTACAGTGAAGCTTGCCAGGGAAAGGGAGCCCAAATATCCCAGGACACAGTAGAAGGCAATAACTGAACCTTTGTTGCAGACAATCAAAATATGGCCATGTTCAGTGTGTAGGTCAGCATCAACAAATGGAGGAGAAGTTGCCAGCCAGATTCCACAGAGAATCAGTTGGATCATAGTACAGATGGGAATGACAATGTTAGGTGCACCTGATGCCAGCAGCCATCTCTTTCTTCTATCTGGAACAGTGATCTTGAATGCTAGTACCACAGTAATTGTCTTAGCCAAGACAGAAGATGTTGCCATGGTGAAGAAAATTGCAAATGTTGTCTGCTGCAAGATACAGGTGGCCATATGTGGATGGCCAATATAGAGCAAGGACAGAGAAAACAAAATATGAGGGAAATGAGTAGGACATAGCTGAGAACTTGGTTATTGGCCTTGACTATGGGGGTATCTT